>NW_027210251.1:0-89459 GCF_027789765.1 Dendropsophus ebraccatus | reverse complement strand
TAAAAAAAAACCTGAACACAGGTTTAACCAATCACAACATAGCATGCATGACAAGAGGAGCATCCGTCCCAATAGGACACTGTGTAAATAAATAGACTCATATGATGCTTAACAAACAAAATTTATTGGGTGGGTATACATGTGCTGCCTCTAGACTCGAAAAAATCAAATTACGGTAAGTAATTAAAATTTCTGCTTTCTACTTCGTCTAGAGGCAGCACAGATGGGAGCTTGCTAGCTAACAAAACAATATCAGGGTAGGGAATTTAAATAGCAGCACTTAGAACTCCTGTGCAAAAGGCTGGACCTCCTGCCATAACTTTGTCAAGCCTGTAGTGACTCACGAATGTCGAGGTTGACGACCAGGATGCTGCGTTGCATATATCAAGTAATGGCACTTGCGCCTCCGCCCAGGTAGTTGCTGTTGACCTCGTCGAATGCGCTCTAAGATGACAGGTGGGTCTTTTCCTGTATCTTGTACGCTTCTATTATAGTAGTCTTTAGCCACCTAGCCAGGGTGTCTTTTGAGCTTTTCTCCCCTTATTAGCTCCTGAAAACTGGAGAAAAAAGGTTCTCTTCTCTTCTGTTCTTCCACTCTATGAGATAGAGGCTAAGGCTCTTCCAACATCCAGCAATTTCAGTCTGGATTCCTCTTCATTAGCTGATCAGGCAGGAATGTTTGAAGAAGAATTTCTCTATTAATATTCTGTACTGGAGGCGACCTTCGGGATAACGATGGTACTGTTCTTAATAGTAACGCCTTCTGGCACAAACTTTATGAATGGGGTCTTTTGCAGACAACGCCTGTAACTCTCCAAGCCTCTTCGCCGATGTTATGGCTACTAGAAAACTTACTTTGAGAGTAAGCCATTTCAGCTCTGCCTGTCCAGAGGCTCAAATGGAGAATCTAATAAGTCTGTAAGACCATCGGTAAGTCCCAAGAGGAGATTGGTGGTTTTATCACTGGTCTCAGATTACGTAAGGCTTTGAAGAACCTTACTATTATGGGGTCTCCCGCATATAATCCATCTGTATAAGAGTTGATTGCAGTCATGTGCACTCTTAAAGTGTTCGCTTTTAAACCCTTCTGAAAGCCGTTTGAAGGAATTGTAAGACTGCAGGTAATGATACTTCTGTAAAGTTATTCTGCTGTCTCCAGGTCCACAAACTTCTTCCACAATCTAGCATACAACTTATTAGTGGATTCTTTCCTAGCAGCCAGTAGTGTGTCAATGACTTTATCAGAAAACCCTTTTAACCTGTACTTTGACCGTTCAAAATCCAAACCGTAAGGTGTAGGTGCTCCAGATGAGGATGAAGAAGGTCGTTCTGCGAAAGCAGATCTCTGTGGAGAGGAAATGTCCAATACTCGCCCCCGGACAGGCGAAGAAGAAGCGGAAACCATGGTCTCCGAGGCCAGAATGGTGCCAACAGTATTGCTCTTGGTCTGTCTTTCATTATCTTCCTCAGCACTCTCTCGATTATTGCTGTTGGGGGTGTTAAGGTTAAATTTATATGTTGACCTCTCTCTATGGAGAGAAGCCAAAAACCCAGGTAAAGGATGGTTTTTAAATTATATCTAGAGTTGGAACCTGCAGTATTACCAGCTCGTCACTTATACGTCATGGACACAGATAAGACAATGTATCATGATTATAAGCCTGGAGAAATGGCCCAAGTTTTCTTATGGTAATCACATTTTATAGACAGATAAAATATAGGTGGTAACAAATGCTAATAAGACATAGATGAGGCGGTGCTAGTGATTTAGATATTCAGTCATGCGCAAATGGCATCTATATTAGTATTCATTATTATTATTCAAAAGGTTAGAAACACACATTCTCTGCAATGATACTTCACATTATTCCACTGTAACAGACAGTAACTTTCCTCTGAAAAGGCCTTGGACGCTGATAAACATGTCTCTGAGGGAAATAGTCTTGAGGACAAAACATTCTTTCTAGTGTCCATATCAGAAGTTTTCCAAGGTAAGAAATGGTCCAACTATAAGTTACCCTATCAGGGACTCTCTAATGTGCTGGAGCTTCTGAGCAAGAGGCTTATATATATGTAGTCATACAGGTACGGTGCAGGTAGGTAAAATCGTATCGCTGGCCTTATCATTCCCCCATTTGACATCCGTGGAGCAGGGTATGGTTCATCACTGGTGGTTGGTCGTAGCCGGAGGTTTTAATCACTCTACCCTCAGCCGCAGGTTGATCAAAGGGACCACAGGTGAAAACATCCTCCAAGTACTAGTACAGCATCCACCTCCAGAAATGTCAGGCGCACAGATTCAAGAGAACCGATAAGAGAAAGAAAGATAGTATGTTAGTCTCTTATATGAGGGTGAAGCTTCTTCCTGTTTGTCGAGGTTTATACGAGAGAAAATACACTGAACACTTTTACTGAAAAACAATCAGTATTATGCATAAGACCACTTGGAAGAGACCCTGAAGGACTCCCATTAGTTTATGCATCACCATAGGATAGACAAAAATAGTACCATACGTTTTTTTGAAAGTTAGAGATGGCGGAACAAACTTACAGCAGATGTGGTAGAGAAGATCTGCAATAACCGAAAGAAAATACTAAACAAGGGCGAGTCTGTATAGTATACATCAATATACAGCTTAGTTACAACAAAACAAATAAAAGCTTATTATCAATACCCAAACTAATATATGTATGTGACAAAATACCTCTCTGGATTTTATCAAAATAACCAAAACTTATTGTCTCATCACTCCTGTCCCTAAGATGTGTCCCTAATCTTGACTACAGATGTAGCCCCCTTCTCTAGGTCCCTTTACCGTAGGACGCTTTAAAGGTAAGACAATCCTCCGTCCCGAACCTAACTAGTCTCCTGTCACTCCTACGTCTCCCTGTGACACTGAGTGATCAGACAAATAAGTTCTTCACTGTATATAACAGACGTGACTCTATCACAAGGACCTCTACCACTTCGGTATCATGTGGGGATTGGAAAGTCACAACAACTAATTTAAAAAGTTTCTGAAAATAAAAGTTTTGATGTGAGCAAATCTTATCTCATGGCAAAAAACAAAAATGAAAAGTGATGGATTACATAAACCCAAAAACAGCATAACAGGTAAATGCAATAAAATCTCCACAATGTGACCTACTATGTAACCACTAGATTTCACTATAATAACCAGATAGTGATCTTAATTCACAATCTTTAGTACCGGATTCTCAGAATTTCCACTTCTTTTTAGTCTTTTACTTCATTTGTACCTAGAAAACATCTTTTATGATTAGATCACACAGGACTAATACTGGTCGCATGGTCCACATCTCTTCCTGTACATATCATATAGTATAATACATAGACCAATAATATGAAGTAACTGGGCGCTTTATACCTACATAATTTTGGATCCTACTGAATTGTCCTCTTGTCTGACTGAGATCATCACATATTACACATAAAATAACCACCATAGAAATAAAAGCAAAGTGTAAACGATACATCACCTAAAGTTTCAAAGCCTTTTTATGAGAAAAATATATAATATATATGATCCTTTTTGTAATAGTAGCATTGGTATGGATCCTTTATCCTTAAACCCATCTTTTGACTGACAGGTCTCTTTACAGACACTTGGACTCTTGGCCTCAGTTATATCGCTTCTTTTAAGGCCACTAGTATTACCTCAGACATTGGCTTTGTTCTCTCCCATAGTTTTGGCTTGACCTGTAAAGAAGACACCAGTACGGACAAGGACATACCTATATAGGCCACCTGTGGCAGGTGGATGACGTCCACTTACATTCCCTGAAACCAGGCAGGAGATGACAGACTATGCAGACAGGCACTTTACGGGTGTTTACTTACAGTAGGTTATGACAGGTGTAGATAATACAGCCGTACACAACCCTCTCTGCTATATTTGTTGTCCCCTGGGCCGCCCATATGAGGATACTACACCACATTACACATGGCTTCCTTCTGCTGGTTTTGTCAGATAACTTACAGTGGGATACAAGGCTGTCGGCAAATAGTTATTGGATGCCATCTTTACCTGTACCTCCTCTCCATCCGCTGGTCTCACAGCTTGTTGCTGATTGTCTCTGGAAAAGACTTAAAACAAACAGATCCACATCTCCCCTCCACCTGTACACTATGTACGGTTACCTCAGGAAGAGACCGAACATCTACCCCCTCCACCTGTATACTATGTACGGTTACCTCAGGAAGAGACCGGAAACATTACCCATCCACCTGTATACTATGTACGGTTCCTCAGGAGAGACCGGAAACATCTCCCCATCCACCTGTACACTATGTACGGTTACCTCAGGAAGAGACCGGAAACCTCTCCCCATCCCCCTGTATACTATGTACGGTTACCTCAGGAAGAGACCAGAAACATCTCCCCATCCCCCTGTATACTATGTACAGTTACCTCAGGAAGAGACCGGAAACATCTCCCCCCTCCACCTGTACACTATGTACGGTTACCTCAGGAAGAGACCGGAAACATCTCCCTACCACCTGTATACTATGTCGGTTACCTCAGGAAGAGACAGGAAACATCTCCCCATCCACCTGTATACTATGTACGGTTACTCAGGAAGAGCCGGAAACATCTCCCCAGCCACCTGTATACTAAGTACGGTTACCTCAGGAAGAGAAGCCGGAAACATCTCCTCATCCACTGTATACTCTGTACGTTACCTCAGGAAGAGACCGGAAACATCTCCCCATCCATCTGTATACTATGTACGGTTACCTCAGGAAGAGACCGGAAACATCTCCCCATCCACCTGTATACTATGTACGGTTACCTCAGGAAGAGACCGGAAACATCTCCTCATCCACCTGTACACTATGTACGGTTACCTCAGGAAGAGACCGGAAACATCTCCCCATCCCCCTGTATACTATGTACGGTTACCTCAGGAAGAGACCGGAAACATCTCCCCATCCACCTGTATACTATGTATGGTTACCTTGGGAAGAGACCGGAAACATCTCCTCATCCCCCTGTATACTATGTACGGTTACCTCAGGAAGAGACCGGAAACATCTCCCCATCCACCTGTATACTATGTACGGTTACCTCAGGAAGAGACCGAAAACATCTCCCCCTCCACCTGTATACTATGTACGGTTACCTCAGGAAGAGACCGGAAACATCTCCCCCTCCACCTGTATACTATGTACGGTTACCTCAGGAAGAGACCGGAAACATCTCCCCATTCCCTTGTACGCTTTGTACGCTGTTACCTTGGGAATAGCACAGGAACCACAGCATCACCAGCTTCATCCATCATCCATCACCCTTTTTGGCATCAGGGTTTGTCTGCGTGAATGTTGCGTCAGCCGCTTTATGGCAGCTTTTCTTCTTCTTTGAACAGTTTTTTATTATTTTTTTTCTACAAGTGTTTTTGGTAAGCCCAGGGACCAAACAAATCTCTAATTTGCCAATTACCCCATAATGGTGGGCTTCATATAGACCTCTGCACAGTCACCTCCAACCATCCTACATGTCTCAGTGATTGTCCTCACCTCCAGCTTATGGCAGGAGCGGTTTCTGCAGTGGAACGTCACGCTGCATGGCGGTCACCATATATCCTTGCGTCTTGTGTCATCCATCTTTGAAAAGTCTGTGATAATCTACAATAAACAACTTTTAAACTTTCATTAATATTTGGGCTTTCAATTACATTTTCATCTTTCCCAATTTAAAATATCAAACACAATAAGTAATAAAAACATCCTTATTCAAAAATATAAAGTTTGTAAGTTTTTTTGTTTGTTTTTTTTGAAACATCAAAATGGGCTGCTCCCATTTCCATTCACCTCTATCCCCTCCCCCATTTGAATCTACATCAAGAGGCAACAGATATGCTGGATTCAATGCACTTAACACAAAATATATATATATTGGGGGCATATTGAGTGCAGACTGGAGCCATGGATATGGGTTTGGCTTTACTAGGGATCATCAATATAGTTTGCTATAATCATCACAAAACTGTTAACCATAAAATTAAAAATAAATTAAAAAATAATTAAACATTGTACACTCGTCCCATATTAACCTTCTTTTGATAAAAAAAAATTAAATAAATCAGCTGAAATGAATATTCCTTCAATCCGCTGCTCTTATCAGTAAGCAGAACGCTCTGTACCTCACTTCTAACCTTGAGCAGTGAGCAGTAAAATCATAGATACAAGAGTTAAAACTTCTTGGAAGTTTTTTTTTTATTTTTTTTCTAACATCCTTGAAGTTACAGAAGATATCAGATGTGCTCCTATACACCAGACTGTAACCTTGGACAGTGACACACATACTTATAACTTAGTAGAATAAAATTAAAAAAAAAAACAATTTGCGTAGAACTTATTAGGATAGTTGTGTACACATATATACACATATATATATATATATATATATATATATATATATATAAACACTTGTTAAATAAAGTTACATAGAAATATATATATTACAGTAGTAAGTTACTACTCCTTAGAAGTATATATATTTTACTGTAGTAAACTACTTCTTCTTTGAAATATCATACGTTGGGGACACACACTTAAAGAAAATCTGCTTACAATATATATTGGGATACATATATATACCTACAACATACTTTTTAAATACAAATGTGTAAGTTACAGTAATAAGTTACTACAGGCTCCTTATACCATTGGGTTCTTAATAAGTGCACAAAATTCAGCGTTTGATCTTTACCAATTATCACTTTTCTCTTGACATTCCTAATAAAACGTGCTTTTTCTCTCTGACTCCTCCTACTGACACTTCCGTATACACTAATAGGTCTAATTGACCCAGCTCCTTCAAACAGTCTCATTGCTTTTTCCTTTCAACAAACCTTCGTCTAACTTTCTTCACCATCAGGTAATAATATTCATTAATAAATGTGCTAAACAGTTGTTAGACTCTATCGGAGAGTCCTGTGCCCGCCCCCTCAGTGACACTAAGCAGTATGGGCGGAGGACAGAAATGCCAGGAGTTAAAATGGCCACCGGACTAGATAACTGGATATAGGGGTGTTGGCTTAGGGCATGGTTTTGAGACGTCACAATTATAATGGAGACGTGGATGATATGGGGAGTGGTTGGCTTTCCGTCGCCATCTTTGAGGGCTGATTACAGAAAAGTGGCGTACACAAATAAGCAAATGTTCCACGGTCGGGACAACAGAAAATGATCAACATTTTTTTAACACGTAACATACTTCTAAAGGGGAACACCAGCTTAGTAAGACTGGCTGAAATACAGTATAATGTAGGAGCGTACATTACATTACACAACAGCTCTGATTCTTTTTTCCTAATGCTGCTTGCATGTGATCTGCAGCCCTCAGAGCTGGTTGATGGCCTTGTACAAAACATAACAAATAACACACATTATGTACTTTGTATGCTGCTTCACTACACAGCATTAATAAACCTCTTCAGCTCTCTCAGTACTGTATTTAGCAATGAGCTGGACTGTTCTCCTTGTCTGAGTACGTGGCTTTGTACTTAGACACTTACATGGCACTGTACACTATTTGAGGTTAGGCTGCCCACCTCCACAAAGGCATTGGTCTTACTATCAGGTAAGGGGCACTTTAAATCAAAGTAACTACTTCAACAGCCGACCAAGGGGAAGATTCCTGCAGAACAAAGGGTCTATACGCCACCATTGGAGGTAGGTTGGCTCCTGCAGAACATAGGGTCTATACGCCACCATTGGGGGTAGGTTGGCTCCTGCAGAACATAGGGTCTATACGCCACCATTGGAGGTAGGTTGGCTCCTGCAGGATCTGGGGTCTATACGCCACCATTGGAGGTAGGTTGGCTCCTGCAGAACATAGGGTCTATACGCCACCATTGGGGGTAGGTTGGCTCCTGCAGAACATAGGGTCTATACGCCACCATTGGAGGTAGGTTGGCTGCTGCAGAACATAGGGTCTATACGCCACCATTGGACGTAGGTTGGCTTTTCGCAGGATCTGGGGTTTGTATACAGATATAAACTGGGTACAATGGTGTAACATAATGATGTGGCTTGGGTCTGCCACACACACTACAATATTCTGTCTTATCTAGATATTGTTGGTCACCGGCACATGTCCACCCAGCTGGACCTGTGCTTCCCACCCATTATCCTGAATGTTTTCCTTCTGTCTGACCCTCTGGCTCTCATCTATCTACTCCACACCCTCCTCTCTTAGAACTCTAATCCTCGATTCCCCCTTAGGGATAGTACTTCGATTAACCCCTAAGGTTCCTGGAAATTCCAAGGACCCATTTGCCCTGCATGTTACATGTAGGTCTGGTTACCTACCCACAAGGCAAAAATAAGTGTGCACAGGAGTGTAAGGGGTTTCCCAGGTGTTGGTCAGAGAGCCAGAGGTTGGTGGGGCTAAGGCATGTATCTGCCTTCATATCAAACCTCCTAAAGATCTGTTCTAGATCTTGCACTGCATCTTCTCATGCCCATCGCTAACTATATCTTCCTTAGCTTCACATCAGCTTCACATAAACTTCTTGTGGAGACTGGGGATCCCTTCTTTTAGAGAATAACTGTCTCATCCTTGCTCAGCTAATCCCTAGGTAGCGTATTGGGGAACGAAACCTAAACCTTAGGTTTTAACAAGCACAGCCACTATAGGCCCAGCCGTCACAGTGACACACTATGGCGACGCACTACAGCAACCTACTGTCCCTCGTTGCTAATTCCTCCTAGGGGGCAAGGGGGTAAGTCACAGATCTTCTGACCTGCTCTCTACCACAGTACAAGCACAAATAATGGGATCAATACAAGTATTGTTCCCGCTGCTCGAGACAGATATCACTTATCAGGAACCCGTTCACTCCAAAAGTTATGTGCCTACTGTCTGTGACCTCGCAGCTGTTCTCGATGCCATGCTGTATTACAAGGGTTAAGCATTTATCACAGCCTCCCCGTAAGGACGCAGAAGTGATCATGTTCGGCAATCCCTTTCCTTAATTCAGCATAAATACAGCAACAGCTTATCTCAATCACACCACAGTTTGCGACGGCAATGCAGCACTTTAACCTTGTCCTATCCTGGGTTACAGAGTTCTTTGTCTAACAAATAGACTCAGCTTTACAAACATATATAGAGAACGCAGGTGTGACGGGAATCTGATTAGATCCGTTCCCCTGAGGCACAGATAGTACGTAAGAAAGGGAAAGTCTTTCTTACCTGGCCAGTTATATCTGCGCGTCCGATGACGGATAAATCACCGCATCCCGTCAATCTGCGTTCTGGTTGCAAGAGGCTGAGTCCCTGCCAAGGGCGCCAAATGTTAAGGTTAAATTTATATGTTGACCTCTCTCTATGGAGAGAAGCCAAAAACCCAGGTAAAGGATGGTTTTTAAATTATATCTAGAGTTGGAACCTGCAGTATTACCAGCTCGTCACTTATACGTCATGGACACAGATAAGACATTGTATCATGATTATAAGCCTGGAGAAAATGGCCCAAGTTTTATTATGGTAATCACATTTTATAGACAGATAAAATATAGGGTGGTAACAAATGCTAATAAGGCCTAGATGAGGCGGTGCTAGTGATTTAGATATTCAGTCATGCGCAATGGCATCTATATTAGTATTCATTATTATTATTCAAAAAGGTTAGAACAATACATTCTGTGCAATGATACTTTCACATTATTCCCACTGTAACAGACAGGCAACTTTCCTCTGAGAACGGCCTTGGACGCTGATAAACATGTCTCTGAGGGAAATAGTTCTTGAGACAAAACATTCTTTCTAGTGTCATATCAGAAGTTTTCCAAGGTAAGAAATGGTCCAACTATAAGTTAACCCTATCAGGGACTCTCTAATGTGCTGGAGCTTCTGAGCAAGAGGCGTATATATATGTAGTCATACAGGTACGGTGCAGGTAGGTAAAATCGTATCGCTGGCCTTATCAGGGGAAAGAGGTAGACAAACTTGTGTTTCCAGCTCACTGAGAAGGCATCTAGAATATGAGGTCTGTCCGCTGGATTCAGTGATGCGAACTTGGCCAACCTGCGATTCTTCCTGGTTGCCATCAGGTCCCAGTCGGGCATTCCCCATCTCTCTGTTATCTGCCTGAAGTATTCCTGCTTTAGGACCCAATCGTTCGCGTTCAACCTCCTGCGGCTCAGCAGGTCTGCTTGGATGTTCTCTGTTCCCTTGATGTGAATTGCTGCTATGCTGGTTAAGTTCATCTCTGCCCACAACATCAACGATCTGCACTCCCTCTCTAGGGACGGGCTCCTGGTGCCACCCTGTTTGTTGATATAATAGATCGTCACGGAGTTGTCTGATTGCACCAGGACTGATCTCCCTCTCAGTATCTGTGCAAAATGGAGCAGGGCCAAATGTACCGCCTTCATTTCTCTCCAGTTGGACGAGAGTTGTGACTCTGACGTGGACCATCTTCCCTGGACCCAGAGGTCCCCCAGATGTGCCCCCCATCCTGTCTTGGAAGCGTCCGTGGTTAGTACTGAGGATTCCATTAACTAAAAACTGTTCCCTCTTGTCAAATTGGGAGTCTTCAACCACCACCTCAGATCCTTCTTCGTTTGAGGTGATATGCTGAGTAGGGAGTTCAAAGATGTTGTGCTCCTGTCCCAGGTTGTGAGGATCTCTTTCTGAAGTCCTCTCAAGTGCGCTTTCGCCCACGGAACTGCATCTATGGCTGCTGTAAAAAGACCTAGAACCCTCATGGCCTGCCGAATAGAAACAGAAGGAGTCTTTATCAGATGACGTACTTTGTCTTGAATGACAGCGATCTTGTCTGGTGGAAGAAACAGTCTCATCTGTGTCGCATCCACTAGTAGGCCTAAAAACCTTTTCACTGGAGCAGGCTGGAGATCTGACTTTTTTTAAATTTATTATGAAGCCGGCATCTTCTAGCAAGTGCATAGTGCGCTGGAGGTGATGCAGTAGGAGGTCTTGTGATGACGCAATGAGCAGCCAATCGTCTAGATAGGGCACTAATTGCACTCCTTGTAGGCGAAGATGTGCTACCAGTACTATTGCCACTTTTGTAAACACTCTTGGCGATGATGTAAGACCGAAAGGTAGGGCTCGAAATTGATAATGAAGGACTTCTTCTCCCATCTGAATCGCCACTCTGAGAAACCTTCTGGACCAAGGATGTATTGGTATATGCAGGTACGCATCCATGAGATCTAATGAGACCATCAAATCCTCCTGCTGAATCAGAGCTGTGACCGCTCTTATTGTCTCCATGCGAAACTTTTCTTTTCTTACAAAACGATTCACATAGCGGAGGTCTATAATCAAGCGCCACTTTCCCCCTGGTTTGGGGACTGGGAACAGGTGAGAATATACGCCTTTTCCTTTCTCTGCTTCTGGAACAAGTTCTAGTGCTTGCTTGACCAGAAATTCCTGGAGGAGTGTAGGCACTACGTGATCTTTTGGTCTGTTTATCAGAAACCTTTCTCTTGGTCTTTCTGCAAAATTTATGTTGTAGCCTTTTTGAATGATGCTGAGCACCCAACCGTCTGTCGTGATCTGCTGCCAGGTTGACAAGAAGTCTGTAAGCCTTGCCCCGACTGGCTGGGAGGGAGGAGGCCTGGCGTCAGAACTCAGTCTTTGGCTGTGGACCTTTACCCTGCTTGGGCTTACGGTCTTGATTACCTCTTTGCGTGCGTCTTGTGTTGCTACTGGTATAGGGTCTGCGACGAAAACTATTTCTCCCTTTTGCCTTAAAGTATCTGTAAGGCTTCTTTTTCTCCTCTTGTGGAAACGCCAGCCCCTTTCCACGTTTTGTCTTTTCTAGAATCTTTTCTAATTGGGCCCCTATCAGATGCCCAGGTTCAAAAGGAAGGGAGCAAAAGTTATTCTTTGATGAAACTTCGCCTTTCCACGGCTTCAACCAGACAGATCTACGTGTGGAATTCAACAGTGCCAGATTCTTCGCTGAAATTTTTACAACACTGACCGGGAAGTCGCACAGGTAATCAGCTGCCATTTTAATTCCATTAACTTGTTCCAGTAAGTCTTCTCTAGGGACACCGTCCTCTATGTCTCTACTTAGCCTACTTAGCCAGACTCTCATGGCCCTGGATACTGGTACTGCAGAAAGGGCTGCCTTACTTAGATCTGCCGAATTACGGTAGGCTCTCCTCAGTAATACATCTGTTTTTCTGTCGCTGGCATCTCGTAGCAGCGAAGATTCGTCTGAAGGGAGCAGAATAGCTTTTGATAGCTTCGCAACTGCAGGATCTATCTGACCTGGATTTTCCCAAGCTTCAGACTCCGTAGGATCTAGACGGTACACCATTCTGAATCTAGAGCCCAATTCCAGTCTTTTATCCGGCCTTTTCCACTCCCTCTCCATAATAGTCTTTAATACATGATGTCCAGAGAGGACAGTGGACTTCTTACGAGGAAAGTAATACAAACTTTCTTTGTCTTGGTTAGAGGACTTGTCTTTTTTCACTTCAATAATGCTCTTTACTGCTTTTATGAGCTTGTCAGCATTCTCTTTTTTAAATAAATAGTAATCCTCAGATATAGGTTCTTCCGACTCAGACTCTGGGTCAGAATCATCGCTGGACTCAGAACTGCTGGCAGACTCTGGCTTCTCTACTTCCTGAGTCTTACTCTTTCTCTTTTGCCGTGAAGTAGAGGCAGAAGCACTGGCTGGGGGCTGCGCAGCCACAGCAGAGGTAGATGGCATATGAGTCTTAAACCATGTAAAGAAGGACTTTGCTTCAGTCAGAAAAGCAGAGGTTTCATCCTGGGGAGTACAGGAGGCACATACATTGGATGTAGAATCATAAGGTAGACGCCTCAGGCATGATACACACAATCCTTTTTTGTTTTGCTTTCTCCTCTCTGCTTCCCTCATAATGCATTGATCACAGGTGGATGTAGGTGACTCATCTGGCAGGGGCTGTTCACAGAGTCTATGCTTTGCCTTGCTCCTCCTTTTGCTTGCAGATGAATGGCTTGACATCTGCAACATATATATATATATATATTGGCCTCTTTTTGACCAGAAGGAGGTAAACACAGTCCCCAGCACACCCAGTCTGTCCCCCAATACCTTAACTAGCAGGGAGTCCGGCTGCCTCGCATCAGAGGTGCTCTATGCCGGCTCCCTTGTGCCTAAATGAGCTCTGAAGGGGGCGTGCACTGTGCGAGCGCGCGCTCCCTCTAACTTCCGGTCTGTGGAACGCACGCCGGACCGGAAGCTCCGAGTGGAACGCATCTGCCTAAATCACCCCTCCAGACCGCAGGCACGCTACTCGGCTGCAGGGACAGCTGGAGGCGGCTCCACTTACCTGGTCCGCTCCCCCAGATGTGCTGAATACCCGCGGCGCGTCTCTCCGGCCCGCAAACTAGGCCCTGTGACGCACTTCCGGTCCGTGAACCGCAAACCGGAAGTAAGATGGCCGCCGGTTGCAACGCACGCCGGCGAACACAGGAGCATCCAGAAGTGCTGCAGATGCCGAGCAGACACCAATCCACCCATCGAACAAGGAGCCTACTGGGACAAGCAACATGTCCAGGTACTCAGACCACATGCCTCATAACATGGAGGGATAGAGTATTGTGCAGACTCACCAATATGGCAGGGCATAGGTCCACATAAGAAAGATTGCCCTGCAGTCCGCATTAGCAACTTAGCCAGGACAAGCACACTGACCGATGCCTTAAAAGGGGCCATATATCATGCCAGAGCATTCTAAAATGGCATGGCTACCCTTCAATATACTGCCTTAGCAGTAGATGCTCTGGCCAGGGTTTCCCACATTGGCCACCCTGTAAGATAAAAGAAGAAAAAAACAACATTAATCACCCAAAAGGTGGGCAGGCAGGTGAGATACAAACCTCACCTGCCCTCCCGAAATAGGAGGACAGAAAAAAACACAGTGTCCTGTTGGGACGGATGCTCTCTTGTCATGCATGCTATGTTGTGATTGGTTAACCTGTGTTCAGGTTTTTTTAGGTGGGCGGTCCTAGGAGAAAGTGGGAGGAACCCATTTCCCATCTGTGCTGCCTCTAGACGAAGTAGAAAGCCCGGGAACTGCAGACTGAGATTAGCTCCTCCCACACAGGAGTCTGGTCACATGGGCATGATGACATCACAGGGCCTTTAGCCCACTTGGAAATAGCATCTACCATAGACGGGGGGGGGGGGACCTGCAAGGACCTGAGGTGACCCGCCCCCTCCTCATGATGTCATCAGGTCCTTGCAGGTAGATAAAGACCCTGAATGATCCCCCTATGGCCTCTGAGCAGGGGAATCAGCTATGGCCCCTTATATACATTATTGCAGGCTGCTGCATTTGCACAAAATCGCGGTAATTTTACCACGATTTTGCGCAAATGCTTTGACAGAGAATATAGACGGGCACAGACAGGGCCGGACCGGCCCACCAAAGGGCCGCCCCCTCTGGCATTTGCCAGACTTACCCTATGGCCAGTCCGGCCGTGGGCAATGGTATAAGAAATCCATCTGGAAATTGAAGGTTTTGAAGCCTTTTTCCCTCTATTTCTTCCTGCAAACAAGACGAAAAAATTTTCCTCTTTACGTAAATCCCTTACTCTTTCTAGATACACTCTGATTGCTCCAGAAACGTCCAATAGAGACAGATCCAAGTCCTCTTGAGATGAGCCAGTAGGCGAAAAAATAGGCAACACCACCTGCTGGTTGATATTGGAAAATGATGCCACTTTAGGAAAAAATCCTGGGAGGAATCTCAGGATAACCTTATCCTGGGAAAAAAATCACGTATGGAGGAGCGGAGCCGAGGGCTTGAAGTTCACCAACTCTCTTGGCAGAGGTAATTGCTAATAGAAAGGAAACCTTAAAGGTGAGAAATTTGAAGTCCACTTCTTCCAAAGGCTCGAATGGAGGAAGACATAAACGCCTCAGAACAAGTCCCAAGTGTCTACTTGTGTTACCAGATTAGGCCAGATTAATCTGGTTATGGCCTTGACAAAGTTCTTAACCTCGATTATCTGGAATAAATGTAAGTTTAGGTGGGCAGAGAGGGCTGCTATCTGTACCTTGATGGACCTAGGCTTCAGTCCTTTATCAAACCCTTCCTGTAGAAATTCCAATTACTGTGGAGTGGAAGGTTTCAGTGGATCCATACCTCTGCCAGCGCACCAGACTTGAAAGATCCTCTAAATATGTGAATAAGATTTATTTGCGTCATTACTACGAGCATGAGAAAGGGTTAGCAGTACCTTCTCAGAAAATTCAGAATTCAATACGGTCCTCTCAGCCTCCAAGCTGTTAAGCTGAGGCTGGTTAGATCCCTGCATAGGTGTTGTCCTTGAGATATCAGATCCGGTTGCAGGGGTAACTTCCAAAACTCCCCCTTGTTCATATTCATGAGCAGGGTAAACCATGACCTCTTCGGCCAGAAGGGAGTTATTATTATTATTACTGACGCCTGAGCTAGCTTGATCTTCGTCAGAACTCTGGGAATCATGGCTATGGGCGGAAAGATATACGCCAGCTGGTATGTCCATGGTATTGTCATTGAGTCCACTACCGTGGGATTGTCTGCCCTGTAAAGGGAACAGAAATTCCTCAGTTTGGCATTGCTTGCTGATGCCATAAGGTATATCTGAGGAACCCCCCATCTCTGGGTTAACTGAATGAACACTCTCCTTGAGATAGACCATTCCCCCGGAACAGTCAGGCCTCGACTCAGTCGATCTGCCAAGGTATTGTGGACGCCTCGGATATGAATCGCGGACAATCTGTTTACTCTGGTTTCTGCCCAACAGAAAATCTTCTCTACTTCTTTGAGAAGAGCTGGAGATCTGGTACCTCCCTGTTAATTTATGTAGGCAACACAGGCCATGTTGTCCATCCGGATTCTGACTGCTCTGTGAAAAATGAGTGGTAAAAAATGAAGTAGAGCTAGATAAATCCCTCACATTGGAGGGAAGGCGGACTCCTGTCGATTCCATGTTCCGGCAGTTCTATTCTCTGACAGATGGGCTCCCCAACCTGTTCCTGAAGCATCCGTCGTGATGGTTACCCAATGTGGTTCTAAAATTGAAACTCCATGTTTGACTTGTCTCCACCACATTAGGGACTTTCTTGTCTGTGTAGACAGGACGTGCATCGCATCCAAATCCTCTAGTCTTCGATTCCAAACTGATAGTGTCTCTCTCTGAAGAAATCTCATGTGCCATAATGCCCATGGCACTGCATCTGCTGCTGACGCAAGGAGACCCAGGAATCGCATTAAAGTTCTTATAGATACTTAACGAGGAGGAATAAGGAATTGAGCTCCCGCTTGGATGCGTGCCAGTCTTGGAGTTGAGAGGAACAACCTCATCTGAGCAGAATCTATTAGGAATCCTAGAAAGATCTTGGTTCTGGATGGAATTAGGTCCAATTTCTCTATGTTGATAAGCCAACCCAACTGTTGAAGTATGTCCTGGACATAGCTCAACTGAACTCTCAGAAGATCCTGAGTCTGAGTCATAATCAACCAATCGTCCAGGTAAGGGATAATTTTTATCCCTTGTAATCAGAACAGAACCATCATGGCTGACACAACCGTTGTAAAGACAAAGGGTGCTGAGGTTATCCCGAAAGGAAGAACTTTGAATTGTAAGTGTCTTACCTTCCCCTGGAGTTGGATAGAGATTCTAAGAAATCTCCTGTGAGCCTTCAGAATCGGAATATAAAGATAAGCGTCCTGCAGATCTATCGTTACCATGAAATCTCCCTCCTGGAGGATCGACTTTATGGACTTTATGTTTTCCATGCGAAATCTCTTCTTTATGATAAATCTGTTTAGATATCGCAAATCTATAACAAGCCTCCACTTTCTGGATGGCTTCGGCACGAGAAACACTGGGGAGTAAACTCCCTGACCGACCTCAGACAGGGGAACATCCTCTAGAGCTTCTATAGATAGGAGGTGAAGAATCTCCTCCTCTAAGACCACATGTTTCTCTGGTCTTAGATTTCTTCATAGAAGAAACCTTGGGGGAGGAAGAGGTGATAAATGAAAGACATAACCATCTGGAATAATGTTTAACACCCAGTGATCGTTTATTAATTTTTCCCATGCGGGAAGAAACAAACTCAGACGCCCCCCTACCGGGATGCTTCTGGCGTCAGAAGTCTGGCTTCTTGGTGTCCTTATTCTGCTGTTTCCCGGGATTTCTTCTGGAATAATTCGTCCTCTTCCTCTGTATTGATATCTCCCCTTGCCTCGCTGAGGCAATCTTGCTCTACGAAAGGAGTCGCGACTTTTATGGGAAAGGGGTAGCGACTTCCCCTTCTTGTCGGACATCTCTTCCATCAGTTTATCCAGTTCTGTGCCAAACAGTCTGCCTGGCTGAAACTCCATGTTACATAGTTGGAATTTTGAATTAGCATCTCCAAACCAGGGTTTCAGCCATAGCGCTCTTCGTCCCACGGTCGAAAGCGCCATAGTTTTAGATGCAAATCTGGTTCCCTGAGATGCAGCATCGCAGAGGAAGTCTATGGCCATATTGACCTTCTTGAAGGAGCGAAGGACCTTGTCCCTGCTCGCTCCAGACTCCAAATTCTCTTGGATCTTGGCCAGCCATCTTCGTAGGCTTCTAGAAACCTCGAATTAAGATATGGAGACTGCCCCCCCCTTGGGCCGCCGCTGCTGTATAAGATCTCTTTAGAGCTACCTCTACTCTTCTATCCATTGGATCCATCCTCAGCAGGCAGCACCGTACTCTTAAATAGCTTAGCTATGGCCGTGTCCACCTTAGGAGGCTCAATCCAATCCTTACATTGTTCTTCTTTAAGAACATATAAGGTCTTGAACCTCTTGCTCAGAACCGAAGCCTTTTCCGTTTTTTTCCATTCTGCCTGTAACATTGATAACGAAGTCTCTCCTACAAAAAAAGCCCTAGGCTTTTTACAGGAGGACGAGCCCTTATCCTCTTCTAATTCTTCAGGGTGTATTTCAGCCTGAACAGCTTTACGAAGCTTGTAGATTCTATCGGCTGTAAAATAACCCTTAAACAGTTCTTTTTCATCTTCAGAAGTAGAAGAGGATTCAGACAAAGAGGATGACTCATTAGCCGCTAGTGTTTTTTGCACATAGTCCTTGACCCATATGACCACATCCTGCACATCAGGTTCCTCATTAGGTTTAGGTCGACAAGAAGCACAGCGTACTGAAAACTTATAGGCATACATAAATATCTTTGAAGAAGAAACAACTCTTATCTGAATCAGATGATCGTCGTACGGTATTCATAGCCGTCCAGTAATGGGGTTTCACACTCAGCACAGGTGAAATGCTTCCTCTTGGTAGCTTTTTTGCCCGCTAGGCTGGTTTCCATATCAGACATCTGGAAAAATAAACCATATTACTATGCCAGTAATCTAAGAAATTTATATATCTGCAAAACAGCACTAGCCAAGCTAGTGTAATGCTAAAACCTGCCACAGGGTGGCAGCAATATACTACTTACAGGTGTAGGAGATAGAAGAGAATCCTAATCAACGATACAACAAGTCTCAGACCAAAACCTCCAGTCAGCAGGAGAAACCTACTCACCTCCTGCTCCTCTTAAATGCTCCATGCTCCGGCATGTCAGAAGCGTGCGCTCGCGCGGCGCGGCCAGATCCCGAACTTCCGGAAGTGACGTCATGCTGACGCCACAAGGTGGAACGCACAATGCGTTCCACAGTCCGGAAACCGGAAGTGACGTCGGCGGCTCGGGAGACACGTGAAAAGCGTTCCCCGAGCCTAAGAAAAACAAACAAATAACAAAAAGGACTAAGAAAGAGAAAACCTAGACCCACATACTACCTGGCACCGGATCCTGCGGTAACCGTGCTGCAAAACCTGAAATAGAACCTGGTCCAACAGGTAATTACACAATGTGAGATGGAGGGACAAAGTCCCCTAGGGCTACAGATGTGAAGCAAAAAAAGACTGATATCTGGTGGAGGTGGAGCCTATTTATACCACCTGGAGGAGGGGATTAAAGATTTATTCATTATTTTCATTAAATATTCCTTTGTCCCAGGGGCTCGCAGGGGCGAATATACCCCATATGTTGTGATGCCAATGGGACGTAAGGGAAATGATGTTTCTGACACTTCTATGTGCTCTGCACTAATTGGCTGGCAAAAAAGGCGCTCGAACGCTAATGTGAACGAACAGTAAAATGTTCGGTTCGTGAAAATCGAGATGTTCGACTCAAACCTAACTTTTCTCGAACAGTTCGATCAACACTCGTTACCGATCCCCGTGCCTGTTACCAGTCCCAAAGAACCTTTGGATTACGGCTCATACTGCCCAATCTCATTGGTTGACTCTGATTACAAACCCCTCACTAAAGTCTTGGCTCAGCGCCTGAACAAGATTATCCCCACCTAATACATACAGACCAATCAGGATTTGTGTATGGCAGGAGCACCTCCGACAACTTGCGCCATTCACAGATTATTACTCAACTTGGAGTTCTTCGAGGTGAGGATTGGGCCTCGCTGGACCCGACCAAGGCCTTTGACTCTGTTGAGTGGCTGTTTCTACTAGAGGTGCTTTGTAGGTACATACTGGGCATCATGGATGAGGAAAATGGCCGCACCATATAGGTATATGGACGAGGCAATCCCTGTAAAGCCATCGCCATGCGGTGGATAGATCATCGCCCGCCAAGGCTGCCTGCTTGCCTCGCGCTAGTTAATAAAGTGGTCAATTTTGAACGAATTGTAATTCTTGTAAAAAGTTAAACGTATGTATCCAGCGCCACTACTCTCACTCTGGTATCCAAATGACAAATAAGAGCAATACGGTAAATGAAACTTACTCAGTCTCGATGTAGAAGCTGGTACAATATCCTCTGTGTGATTATCCTCAGTTGGCTTATTTTAGTAGCAGTTGTGGCAGATGCGTGTAGCGATTCAGTCTATGGATTCTATGCCGGGAGCGCGATCTCAACCGGCTTCAGCGTTCCGTGTGCGTAGAGTGTGACGTCACAATAGCTCACTACGGAGTCTCAAAGGGACCATCCAACGTTTCAGCGTGACTTACGCCTTCATCAGGGATGACGGGATCAGGGATAAAAACCCTGGGTTTTGTGGATGTAGTCATTTAAATTATTTTTAATTTTTGTGTCATATTTTACTGTTGGAGCAATCATATTTCCCACATTTTTTGCTTTTCTAAAGATGAATGTCGGCTTTTTGGGGATTTTTTCTCCTAGAATTTTATCTCCTCTCAAGATGTTCCAATGTTTTTTTATTATTTTTTAAAAAACGTTACTGTGGATCGTATATATGTGGTTATGATAGGTACTTTTATTAGGTCGTTTTCCTCCTCCTTGTTTACTTGCTTTTTTCCTCCAGTAGTGTTTCTCTTTCTACCATACCTATCTCTCTGCATGTCATTTCCATATGCTCTCGATTGTATCCTTTGGCTAATAGCTTGTTTTGTAGTTTCGTGGCCTCCTCCTCCTCGTAGTCGTTTTTGTTCGTACAATTCCTTCTGAGTCTGTTGAGTTGTCCCTTCGGGATATTGGTAAGCCACAGAGGCAAATGGCAGCTCCTTCTGTCTATATAGCTATTGCTGTCTGTGGGTTTCGTGTATGTCTTGGTATGTAAACAGTTATTTCTAACATATATCGTTAGATCCAAAAAGTTTATTTCTTCTTTACTAAAATGTGGCGTGAAATTTAGATAAAATTCATTTTTATTGATTTGTTCTAAAAACATTAGTAAACTTTCTTCCCCTCCTTTCCAAATAAAAACAATATCGTCTATAAAACGGTACCATAGTAAGGGGTCGGCGATGAGCACTCCATTCGGATGTATGAAGTCATTCTCCCACTGTCCAACGTACAGGTTTGAATAACTTGGTGCAAATTTCGTGCCCATCGCCGTGCCCCATATCTGTTTGTAAAATTGTCCCTCATAAAAGAAATAATTATGGTGTAAAATAAATTATATGCATTCTCCTAAAAACGTTATTTGGTCTTCTTCATAATTTCCTGATCTTCTCAAGAAAAATTCAGTAGCTTCTCTTCCTTTCTCATGTTGTATAATTGTATATAGTGACGTCACATCTCCATGGTATTGTTCTTTATTCAAAATTACAATACTCCCTCCCTTGTCGGCAGGTCGTATGATTATATCATTATTTTCTTGTAAACTCTTGATTGCATTCTTCTCTTTTCTAGTTAAATTTTCATTTCTTTGTTTATCTGATATTTTGGTATTCCTTATTTCCCTAGTTATCATATATTCAAAAGTTTTTAAAGGTTCTGAGTGTTCATTTTGGGGGCAGAATTTAGATTTCCTTTTTAGGGAAGTGTGAGCATATGTCTCTTTACTCTCTGTTTTGGTCTGGATAGGGTTCTTGAGAAAAAACTTTTTAAGGGTGAGGTTTCTGATGAATTTCTTTACCCCTATATATGCATCGAATTTATTAAATCTGTCAGTTGGGGCATATTTTAGGCCCTTTTGTAGGAGTGATTGTTCATTTGGTTTTAGAGTGTAGTTGCTTAAGTTGAAGATTTTTTGTGTTTCTTTTTCTATGGTTTCTCTCTTTTTCTTTTGGCGAGTTTCCCTCCTCTGGTTCCTCTCTTGTGTTTTTTCTTGTTACCCTTCGAAAAAAATCTTTCTTTACTGTCTTTTTTTTATTGTTCTTTTTGCTTTGCCCTGGGTGTTTGTAGCGTGTGTATGTTCATGATAATTCACATGTTTCCCTACTCTGCGTGGAGGTGTGATAGGGTTACTTATTAGTTCTGTTATTTCTTCCAACGATTGGTACCTATAAGTGGTGGGTATGTTTATTGTATCAGTTGTTCTAAAATCATGTATTGTTACTTGAGAATCATTCATATTTTTGTGTTGGTTTTCTTCTTATTATAATTTCTGGAGATATGGCTTTCGATATTTTTGGGGATATAGGTGCTGGTGTCTTCATTATGAATGATTCTCAAGTAACAATACATGATTTTAGAACAACTGATACAATAAACATACCCACCACTTATAGGTACCAATCGTTGGAAGAAATAACAGAACTAATAAGTAACCCTATCACACCTCCACGCAGAGTAGGGAAACATGTGAATTATCATGAACATACACACGCTACAAACACCCAGGGCAAAGCAAAAAGAACAATAAAAAAAAGACAGTAAAGAAAGATTTTTTTCGAAGGGTAACAAGAAAAAACACAAGAGAGGAACCAGAGGAGCGAAACTCGCCAAAAGAAAAAGAGAGAAACCATAGAAAAAGAAACACAAAAAATCTTCAACTTAAGCAACTACACTCTAAAACCAAATGAACAATCACTCCTACAAAAGGGCCTAAAATATGCCCCAACTGACAGATTTAATAAATTCGATGCATATATAGGGGTAAAGAAATTCATCAGAAACCTCACCCTTAAAAAGTTTTTTCTCAAGAACCCTATCCAGACCAAAACAGAGAGTAAAGAGACATATACTCACACTTCCCTAAAAAGGAAATCTAAATTCTGCCCCCAAAATGAACACTCAGAACCTTTAAAAACTTTTGAATATATGATAACTAGGGAAATAAGGAATACCAAAATATCAGATAAACAAAGAAATGAAAATTTAACTAGAAAAGAGAAGAATGCAATCAAGAGTTTACAAGAAAATAATGATATAATCATACGACCTGCCGACAAGGGAGGGAGTATTGTAATTTTGAATAAAGAACAATACCATGGAGAATGCCGACGGATATTGGAAGATAAAAATACCTATGAAAAACTAAGTGGAGACCCAACGCTCAAATACAAACAAGAACTAAACACACTTATAGAAAAAGGAAGAGAAAAAGGAATTATCTCAAAAAATAAAAGAGAATACATTATGAACCAAAATCCCAGAACCCCAGCGTTCTATTATCTGCCAAAAATCCACAAGTCACTAAACGACCCCCCAGGGAGACCCATTATCTCGGGGATAGACAGTTTGACATCCAACCTGTCTGGGTATCTAGATCAATTTCTACAGGGATGTGCACAATCCCTTCCTACGTATCTGAAAGATACAAAACACATACTACAAAAAATAAGTCAATTAAAATGGGAAAGTAACTACATTTTATGCACTTTAGATGTGATGTCACTATATACAATTATACAACATGAGAAAGGAAGAGAAGCTACTGAACTTTTCTTGAGAAGATCAGGAAATTATGAAGAAGACCAAATAACATTTTTAGGAGAATGTATATAATTTATTTTACACCATAATTATTTCTTTTATGAGGGACAATTTTACAAACAGATATGGGGCACGGCGATGGGCACGAAATTTGCACCAAGTTATTCAAACCTGTACGTTGGACAGTGGGAGAATGACTTCATACATCCGAATGGAGTGCTCATCGCCGACCCCTTACTATGGTACCGTTTTATAGACGATATTGTTTTTATTTGGAAAGGAGGGGAAGAAAGTTTACTAATGTTTTTAGAACAAATCAATAAAAATGAATTTTATCTAAATTTCACGCCACATTTTAGTAAAGAAGAAATAAACTTTTTGGATCTAACGATATATGTTAGAAATAACTGTTTACATACCAAGACATACACGAAACCCACAGACAGCAATAGCTATATAGACAGAAGGAGCTGCCATTTGCCTCTGTGGCTTACCAATATCCCGAAGGGACAACTCACCAGACTCAGAAGGAATTGTACGAACAAAAACGACTACGAGGAGGAGGAGGCCACGAAACTACAAAACAAGCTATTAGCCAAAGGATACAATAGAGAGCATATGGAAATGACATGCAGAGAGATAGGTATGGTAGAAAGAGAAACACTACTGGAGGAAAAAAGCAAGTAAACAAGGAGGAGGAAAACGACCACATATACGATCCACAGTAACGTTTTTAAAAAAAATAATAAAAAATCATTGGGACATCTTGAGAGGAGATAAAATTCTAGGAGAAAAAATCCCCAAAAAGCCGACATTCATCTTTAGAAAAGCAAAAAATGTGGGAAATATGATTGCTCCAACAGTAAAATATGACACAAAAATTAAAAATAATTTAAATGACTACATCCACAAAACCCAGGGTTTTTATCCATGCAAGAAGTGTAAAGCCTGCCAGAAATGCAAAATAAAGAACCTCATTTTAGAGCTACAAAATAAAGACCGCACACATGATAAAAACACATATTTCATGCAATGATAAAGGGGTAATCTATTTCATCAAATGTCCTTGTGAGAAGAACGTATGCTACAAAAAAGACTACAAGAACATATATACAATATAGAAAGGAAATTCAAAGGACACCCCCTATCAAAGCATTACACAGAGAAACATGGAGGAGAAATCAAAAATACATTGTTTGGGGGGTTGATAAAAAATAAATAGACACTGGAGGGGGGGGGGGGGGGGGGAATTCATTGAACAGATGTCACGCGCTGAAACTAAAATGATTTTTCAATTTAATACCATCATCCCGAACGGACTGAACGCAGAAATGGAACTTTTTGCATTCCTAAATTAATAACAAACAGGATTGCAGAGCACATAACAGTAACATTAGAAGATTATTAGCAACACTAAAGAGAACTCTGAAAAAAACGCAGAATGTGAATAGCAAATCACCTGTCTGATGAGAAGCGTTCCACCAACATCGATAAAAGGAGAGAACTAAGGGGGGGCCGTCATCCCTGATGAAGGCGTAAGTCACGCTGAAACGTTGGATGGTCCCTTTGAGACTCCGTAGTGAGTTATTGTGACGTCACACTCTACGCACACGGAACGCTGAAGCCAGTTGAGATTGCGCTACCGGCCAGAGCGCGCTCCCGGCATAGAATCCATAGACTGAATCGCTACATGCATCTGCCACAATTGCTACTAAAATAAGCCAACTGAGGATAATCACACAGAGGATATTGTACCAGCTTCTACATCGAGACTGAGTAAGTTTCATTTACCGTATTGCTCTTATTTGTCATTTGGATACCAGAGTGAGAGTAGTGGCGCTGGATACATACGTTTAACTATTTACAAACTCTACTACCTGGAGGGAACGGGTCCTTCTCCAGACCGTATCCACTAGCTGCGAGCTACATTTAGCCATAGAACTAAGCGCCGTATCAATTATACTATCTGTTAGTATAGAATTGTAATTCTTCACAGAAAAGGAAAGTGCAGGGTTTGTGGTGTAATTCTCCAGTAACGGCCGCTCCTGCAGTGATGTAGACGCCGGTTCTCTAGCAGCGCGGTGTTATGGCTCAGTCCCTTCTTTATGGTTCCTTACTCCCGGATGCAGCACAGTGTTACGGCTCGGTCCCTTCTTTATGGTTCCTTACTCCCGGATGCAGCGACTCGGTCCCTTCTTTATGGTTCCTTACTCCCGGATGCAGCGCAGTGTTACGGCTCGGTCCCTTCTTTATGGTTCCTTACTTCCGGATGCAGCGCGGTGTTATGGCTCGATCCCTTCTTTATGGTTCCTTACTCCCGGATGCAGCGCGGTGTTATGGCTCGGTCCCTTCTTTATGGTTCCTTACTCCCGGATGCCGCGCGGTGTTACGGCTCGGTCCCTTCTTTATGGTTCCTTACTCCCGGAAGCAGCGCAGTGTTACGGCTCGGTCCCTTCTTTATGGTTCCTTACTCCCGGATGCAGCGCGGTGTCACGGCTCGGTCCCTTCTTTATGGTTTCCTACTCCCGGATGCAGCACAGTGTTACGGCTCGGTCCCTTCTTTATGGTTCCTTACTCCCGGATGCCGCGCGGTGTTATGGCTCGGTCCCTTCTTTATGGTTCCTTACTCCCGGATGCAGCGCGGTGTTACGGCTCGGTCCCTTCTTTATGGTTCCTTACTCCCGGATGCAGCGCGGTGTGACGGCTCGGTCCCTTCTTTATGGTTTCCTACTCCCGGATGCAGCACAGTGTTACGGCTCGGTCCCTTCTTTATGGTTCCTTACTCCCGGATGCAGCGCAGTGTTACGGCTCGGTCCCTTCTTTATGGTTCCTTACTCCCGGATGCAGCGCAGTGTTACGGCTCGGTCCCTTCTTTATGGTTCCTTACTTCCGGATGCAGCGCGGTGTTATGGCTCGGTCCCTTCTTTATGGTTCCTTACTCCCGGATGCAGCGCAGTGTTACGGCTCGGTCCCTTCTTTATGGTTCCTTACTCCCGGATGCAGCGACTCGGTCCCTTCTTTATGGTTCCTTACTCCCGGATGCAGCGCGGTGTTATGGCTCAGTCCCTTCTTTATGGTTCCTTACTCCCGGATGCAGCGCGGTGTTACGGCTCGGTCCCTTCTTTATGGTTCCTTACTCGCGGATGCAGCGCAGTGTTACGGCTCGGTCCCTTCTTTATGGTTCCTTACTCCCGGAAGCAGCGCAGTGTTACGGCTCGGTCCCTTCTTTATGGTTCCTTACTCCCGGATGCAGCGCGGTGTCATGGCTCGGTCCCTTCTTTATGGTTTCCTACTCCCGGATGCAGCACAGTGTTACGACTCGGTCCCTTCTTTATGGTTCCTTACTCCCGGATGCAGCGCGGTGTTATGGCTCGGTCCCTTCTTTATGGTTCCTTACTCCCGGATGCAGCGCGGTGTTACGGCTCGGTCCCTTCTTTATGGTTCCTTACTCCCGGATGCAGCGCGGTGTCACGGCTCGGTCCCTTCTTTATGGTTTCCTACTCCCGGATGCAGCACAGTGTTACGGCTCGGTCCCTTCTTTATGGTTCCTTACTCCCGGATGCAGCACAGTGTTACGGCTCGGTCCCTTCTTTATGGTTCCTTACTCCCGGATGCAGCGCAGTGTTACGGCTCGGTCCCTTCTTTATGGTTCCTTACTTCCGGATGCAGCGACTCGGTCCCTTCTTTATGGTTCCTTACTCCCGGATGCAGCGCGGTGTTATGGCTCAGTCCCTTCTTTATGGTTCCTTACTCCCGGATGCAGCGCGGTGTTACGGCTCGGTCCCTTCTTTATGGTTCCTTACTCGCGGATGCAGCGCAGTGTTACGGCTCGGTCCCTTCTTTATAGTTCCTTACTCCCGGATGCAGCGCGGTGTTACGGCTTGGTCCCTTCTTTATGGTTTCCCTCTCCCGGATGCAGCGCGGTGTTACGGCTCAGTCCCTTCTTTATGGTTCCTTACTCCCGGATGCAGCGCGGTGTCACGGCTCGGTCCCTTCTTTATGGTTTCCTACTCCCGGATGCAGCGCAGTGTTACGGCTTGGTCCCTTCTTTATGGTTCCTTACTCCCGGATGCAGCGCGGTGTTACGGCTCAGTCCCTTCTTTATGGTTCCTTACTCCCGGATGCAGCGACTCGGTCCCTTCTTTATGGTTCCTTACTCCCGGAAGCAGCGCGGCGTTATGGCTCGATCCCTTCTTTATGGTTTCCTACTCCCGGATGCAGCACAGTGTTACGGCTCGGTCCCTTCTTTATGGTTCCTTACTCCCGGATGCAGCAACTCGGTCCCTTCTTTATGGTTCCTTACTCCCGGATGCAGCGCAGTGTTATGGCTCAGTCCCTTCTTTATAGTTCCTTACTACCGGATGCAGCGCGGTGTTACGACTCGGTCCCTTCTTTATGGTTCCTTACTCCCGGATGCAGCGCGGTGTTACGGCTCGGTCCCTTCTTTATGGTTCCTTACTCCCGGATGCAGCACAGTGTTACGGCTCGGTCCCTTCTTTATGGTTCCTTACTCCCGGATGCAGCGACTCGGTCCCTTCTTTATGGTTCCTTACTCCCGGATGCAGCGGCTTGGTCCCTTCTTTATGGTTCCTTACTCCCGGATGCAGCGCGGTGTTACGGCTCGGTCCCTTCTTTATGGTTCCTTACTCCCGGATGCAGCGCGGTGTTATGGCTCGATCCCTTCTTTATGGTTCCTTACTCCCGGATGCAGCGCAGTGTTATGGCTCAGTCCCTTCTTTATAGTTCCTTACTACCGGATGCAGCGCGGTGTTACGGCTCGGTCCCTTCTTTATGGTTCCTTACTCCCGGATGCAGCGACTCGGTCCCTTCTTTATGGTTCCTTACTCCCGGATGCAGCGACTCGGTCCCTTCTTTATGGTTCCTTACTCCCGGATGCAGCGCGGTGTTATGGCTCAGTCCCTTCTTTATGGTTCCTTACTCCCGGATGCAGCGCAGTGTTACGGCTCAGTCCCTTCTTTATGGTTCCTTACTCCCGGATGCAGCGCGGTGTTATGGCTCAGTCCCTTCTTTATGGTTCCTTACTCCCAGATGCAGCGAGGTGTTACGGCTTGGTCCCTTCTTTATGGTTCCTTACTCCCAGATGCAGCGCGGTGTTACGGCTCGGTCCCTTCTTTATGGTTCCTTACTCCCGGATGCAGCGCAGTGTTACGGCTCGGTCCCTTCTTTATAGTTCCTTACTCCCGGATGCAGCGCGGTGTTACGGGTCGGTCCCTTCTTTATGGTTTCCCTCTCCCAAATGCAGCGCGGTGTTACGGCTCGGTCCCTTCTTTATGGTTCCTTACTCCCGGATGCAGCGACTCGGTCCCTTCTTTATGGTTCCTTACTCCCGGATGCAGCGACTCGGTCCCTTCTTTATAGTTCCTTACTCCCGGATGCAGCGCGGTGTTATGGCTCGATCCCTTCTTTATGGTTCCTTACTCCCGGATGCAGCGCGGTGTTATGGCTCGATCCCTTCTTTATAGTTCCTTACTCCCGGATGCAGCGCGGTGTTATGGCTCGATCCCTTCTTTATGGTTCCTTACTCCCGGATGCAGCGCGGTGTTACGGCTCAGTCCCTTCTTTATGGTTCCTTACTCCCGGATGCAGCGACTCGGTCCCTTCTTTATGGTTCCTTACTCCCGGAAGCAGCGCGGCGTTATGGCTCGATCCCTTCTTTATGGTTTCCTACTCCCGGATGCAGCACAGTGTTACGGCTCGGTCCCTTCTTTATGGTTCCTTACTCCCGGATGCAGCAACTCGGTCCCTTCTTTATGGTTCCTTACTCCCGGATGCAGCGCAGTGTTATGGCTCAGTCCCTTCTTTATAGTTCCTTACTACCGGATGCAGCGCGGTGTTACGACTCGGTCCCTTCTTTATGGTTCCTTACTCCCGGATGCAGCGCGGTGTTACGGCTCGGTCCCTTCTTTATGGTTCCTTACTCCCGGATGCAGCACAGTGTTACGGCTCGGTCCCTTCTTTATGGTTCCTTACTCCCGGATGCAGCGCGGTGTTACGGGTCGGTCCCTTCTTTATGGTTTCCCTCTCCCAAATGCAGCGCGGTGTTACGGCTCAGTCCCTTCTTTATGGTTCCTTACTCCCGGATGCAGCGACTCGGTCCCTTCTTTATGGTTCCTTACTCCCGGATGCAGCGACTCGGTCCCTTCTTTATAGTTCCTTACTCCCGGATGCAGCGCGGTGTTATGGCTCGATCCCTTCTTTATGGTTCCTTACTCCCGGATGCAGCGCGGTGTTATGGCTCGATCCCTTCTTTATAGTTCCTTACTCCCGGATGCAGCGCGGTGTTATGGCTCGATCCCTTCTTTATGGTTCCTTACTCCCGGATGCAGCGCGGTGTTACGGCTCGGTCCCTTCTTTATGGTTCCTTACTCCCGGATGCAGCGACTCGGTCCCTTCTTTATGGTTCCTTACTCCCGGAAGCAGCGCGGCGTTATGGCTCGATCCCTTCTTTATGGTTTCCTACTCCCGGATGCAGCACAGTGTTACGGCTCGGTCCCTTCTTTATGGTTCCTTACTCCCGGATGCAGCAACTCGGTCCCTTCTTTATGGTTCCTTACTCCCGGATGCAGCGCAGTGTTATGGCTCAGTCCCTTCTTTATAGTTCCTTACTACCGGATGCAGCGCGGTGTTACGACTCGGTCCCTTCTTTATGGTTCCTTACTCCCGGATGCAGCGCGGTGTTACGGCTCGGTCCCTTCTTTATGGTTCCTTACTCCCGGATGCAGCACAGTGTTACGGCTCGGTCCCTTCTTTATGGTTCCTTACTCCCGGATGCAGCGACTCGGTCCCTTCTTTATGGTTTCCTACTCCCGGATGCAGCACAGTGTTACGGCTTGGTCCCTTCTTTATGGTTCCTTACTCCCGGATGCAGCGCGGTGTTACGGCTCGGTCCCTTCTTTATGGTTCCTTACTCCCGGATGCAGCGCGGTGTTACGGCTCGATCCCTTCTTTATGGTTCCTTACTCCCGGATGCAGCGCAGTGTTATGGCTCAGTCCCTTCTTTATAGTTCCTTACTACCGGATGCAGCGCGGTGTTACGGCTCGGTCCCTTCTTTATGGTTCCTTACTCCCGGATGCAGCGACTCGGTCCCTTCTTTATGGTTCCTTACTCCCGGATGCAGCGACTCGGTCCCTTCTTTATGGTTCCTTACTCCCGGATGCAGCGCGGTGTTACGGCTCGGTCCCTTCTTTATGGTTCCTTACTCCCGGATGCAGCGCGGTGTTACGGCTCGGTCCCTTCTTTATGGTTCCTTACTCCCGGATGCAGCGCGGTGTTATGGCTCAGTCCCTTCTTTATGGTTCCTTACTCCCAGATGCAGCGAGGTGTTACGGCTTGGTCCCTTCTTTATGGTTCCTTACTCCCAGATGCAGCGCGGTGTTACGGCTCGGTCCCTTCTTTATGGTTCCTTACTCCCGGATGCAGCGCAGTGTTACGGCTCGGTCCCTTCTTTATGGTTCCTTACTCCCGGATGCAGCGCGGTGTTACGGGTCGGTCCCTTCTTTATGGTTTCCCTCTCCCAAATGCAGCGCGGTGTTACGGCTCAGTCCCTTCTTTATGGTTCCTTACTCCCGGATGCAGCGACTCGGTCCCTTCTTTATGGTTCCTTACTCCCGGATGCAGCGACTCGGTCCCTTCTTTATAGTTCCTTACTCCCGGATGCAGCGCGGTGTTATGGCTCGATCCCTTCTTTATGGTTCCTTACTCCCGGATGCAGCGCGGTGTTATGGCTCAGTCCCTTCTTTATGGTTCCTTACTCCCGGATGCAGCGCGGTGTTATGGCTCGATCCCTTCTTTATGGTTCCTTACTCCCGGATGCAGCGCGGTGTTACGGCTCGGTCCCTTCTTTATGGTTCCTTACTCCCGGATGCAGCGCGGTGTTACGGCTCAGTCCCTTCTTTATGGTTCCTTACTCCCGGATGCAGCGCGGTGTTATGGCTCAGTCCCTTCTTTATGGTTCCTTACTCCCGGATGCAGCGCGGTGTTATGGCTCGATCCCTTCTTTATGGTTCCTTACTCCCGGATGCAGCGCGGTGTTACGGCTCGGTCCCTTCTTTATGGTTCCTTACTCCCGGATGCAGCGCGGTGTTACGGCTCAGTCCCTTCTTTATGGTTCCTTACTCCCGGATGCAGCGACTCGGTCCCTTCTTTATAGTTCCTTACTCCCGGATGCAGCGCGGTGTTATGGCTCGATCCCTTCTTTATGGTTCCTTACTCCCGGATGCAGCGCGGTGTTATGGCTCGATCCCTTCTTTATGGTTCCTTACTCCCGGATGCAGCGCGGTGTTATGGCTCGATCCCTTCTTTATGGTTCCTTACTCCCGGATGCAGCGCGGTGTTATGGCTCGATCCCTTCTTTATGGTTCCTTACTCCCGGATGCAGCGCGGTGTTACGGCTCGGTCCCTTCTTTATGGTTCCTTACTCCCGGATGCAGCGCGGTGTTATGGCTCAGTCCCTTCTTTATGGTTTCCTACTCCCGGATGCAGCGCAGTGTTACGGCTCGGTCCCTTCTTTATGGTTCCTTACTCCCGGATGCAGCGGCTTGGTCCCTTCTTTATGGTTCCTTACTTCCGGATGCAGCGCGGTGTTATGGCTCGATCCCTTCTTTATGGTTCCTTACTCCCGGATGCAGCGGCTTGGTCCCTTCTTTATGGTTCCTTACTTCCGGATGCAGCGCGGTGTTATGGCTCGGTCCCTTCTTTATGGTTTCCTACTCCCGGATGCAGCACAGTGTTACGGCTCGGTCCCTTCTTTATGGTTCCTTACTCCCGGATGCAGCGACTCGGTCCCTTCTTTATGGTTCCTTACTCCCGGATGCAGCGCGGTGTTATGGCTCGGTCCCTTCTTTATGGTTCCTTACTCCCGGATGCAGCGCGGTGTCACGGCTCGGTCCCTTCTTTATGGTTTCCTACTCCCGGATGCAGCGCGGTGTTACGGCTCGGTCCCTTCTTTATGGTTCCTTACTCCCGGATGCAGCGGCTTGGTCCCTTCTTTATGGTTCCTTACTCCCGGATGCAGCGCGGTGTTACGGCTCAGTCCCTTCTTTATGGTTCCTTACTCCCGGATGCAGCGCAGTGTTACGGCTCGGTCCCTTCTTTATGGTTCCTTACTCCCGGATGCAGCGGCTTGGTCCCTTCTTTATGGTTCCTTACTCCCGGATGCAGCGCGGTGTTATGGCTCGATCCCTTCTTTATGGTTTCCTACTCCCGGATGCAGCGCAGTGTTACGGCTCGGTCCCTTCTTCATGGTTCCTTACTCCCGGATGCAGCGGCTCGGTCCCTTCTTTATGGTTCCTTACTCCCGGATGCAGCGCAGTGTTACGGCTTGGTCCCTTCTTTATGGTTCCTTACTCCCGGATGCAGCGGCTTGGTCCCTTCTTTATGGTTCCTTACTTCCGGATGCAGCGCGGTGTTATGGCTCGATCCCTTCTTTATGGTTTCCTACTCCCGGATGCAGCGCGGTGTTACGGCTTGGTCCCTTCTTTATGGTTCCTTACTCCCGGATGCAGCGGCTTGGTCCCTTCTTTATGGTTCCTTACTTCCGGATGCAGCGCGGTGTTATGGCTCGGTCCCTTCTTTATTCCCGGATAGTAAATTGTAATGTTTCTGCGCGAGTAACACAGCGCTCTATTCTTTTGCTGTAAAGCTTTATTGTTCTGTACATCTGCTTAATAAAAACCATGGGGTGACGGACATCTAATGGGGGAGCACGGACCTGAGTGCAGGCCATCCTTAGAGGGAATGTCTGGCCTACATTTCCTTTACAGATTACAGCCGGACACAGGTTTCTTTCTCTCATTAGTTTTTATTTTCTGATTTCTGTAATTTTTTTTTTATACATTGTTCTGTATTTACAGCGAGCCCCATGGACATAGACGACAATAGACAGACTGTCCCCCTGAGATGAATGTGAGACATTACTGAGTGCGCTCTGTGACCTTTGAGAAGCTGCTATTATACTGGTACTATACAGGAGTCACATGACGCTGCAATACTGGTCACTTTACAGCAGCCTCTTCTTATCACCATAGACACAACAGGAAGTCTCAGATTAGCGAAGCAAAGAAGATGTAACCAGGTGTGCGCCACACACACACAGACACATACAGGACATGTGCGGTTTTTAGTAAAGTAACTTACATCCCTCTACCATTTTTCTTTCCTGTGAATCTGATCACTTCCTGGTTTCCTCTCTGTGACCCTGCAGTTGCCAGGAAACAGTGCAGAGACTTTCCCACAATCCTCCTTGCTGCATGTGAAGTGAAAACCAACTGTCAGTACTAATGGGACGTTTCATGTGACTACTGAATTGAGCATGTGCGACACAAGATGGTGGATGCCTGGTGGGCTGTAACCATGGCAACAGATAATGAAACTGAACAGCGCATGGGGGATTAGGGAGTCTATGTCACGATACATTGTAGGAAATGCTTGTACATTGGAAGGGTTTCATCACGATAGACCTGGTCTTCTTCACGTCACTGCCCCTTTAAGCCTAGTGGTAAGAATAAAAACCACAAGACTTCCGGATTATTTTATAATACAGATAATCAAATGGAAAATTAACATGGCGGCCTATGTCGTTACACACAGGATGTGTCCAATAGGGAGTCACCTGATCTCTCTCACCAGACACCCCAGTACTTTCCGCTATGTCCCCCCCGAACTCCCCTGTGGTGCGGGTGACCTCATCAAATAGGGGTGAAGGGTCATGACGACAATTAAGCATAACAGCTTCTTACCTATGCGAGTTCTCTGAGGAGTTTGTTTTCCTTCAAAACAACTTCTCCCCTGTGTGAATTCTCTCATATCTAACAAGATAAGATTTATCTGAAAAACATTTCCCACATTCTGAACATAAATATGGCTTTTTTCCTGTGTGACTTCTTTCATGTCTAACAAGATCCGATTTATTTGAGAAACATTTCCTACATTCTGCACATGTATATGGTTTCTCTCCGGTGTGAATTCTATCATGTATAATAAGACGTGATTTTCGTGTAAAACATTTCCCACATTCTGTACATGAATATGGCTTCTTCCCCGTGTGACTTCTGTCATGTTTCACACGATCTGATTTACTTGAGAAACATTTCTCACACTCTGAGCGTATATATGGCTTCTCCCCTGTGTGAACTCTCTCATGTAAAACAAGATTTGATCTAGCTCTAAAACATTTCCCACATTCAGAACATGAATATGGCTTAACTCCTGTATGATTTCTCTCATGTACAACAAGATTAGATTTATCTGAAAAACATTTTGCACATTCTGAACATGAATATGGCTTCTCTCCTGTGTGTATTCTTTCATGCATAACAAGATATGACTTTTGTCTAAAACATTTCCCACATTCTGAACATGAATATGGCTTCTCTCCTGTGTGACTTCTCTCATGTTTCCCAAGATATGATCTTCTCACAAAACATTTCCAACATTCTGAACATGAATATGGCTTCTCTTCTCCGTTGCTTCTCTCATGTTTAACAAGATCTGATTTACTTAAACAATTCCCACATTCTGAACATGAATGTGTCTTCACTCTTGTGTGACTTTTTTCATGCTTAACGAGACAGGATTTTTTGGTAAAACATTTCCCACATTCTGAACATGAATGCAGCGTATCCCCTGTATGACTTCTTACATGTATAACAAGGTGGGAACTGCTTATGAAACATTTTCCACATTCCGGACATAGATATGGCTTCTCTCCTGTGTGACTTCTTACATGTGTAAAAAGGTGGGATTTGGTTAAAAAACATTTCCGACATTCTTGACATGAATATGGCTTCTCTCCTGTGTGACTTCTCTGATGTGTAACAAGATGTGACCTAGTTGTAAAACATTTTTCACATTCTGAACATGGATACGGCTTCTCTCCTGTGTGACTTCTTTCATGTATAACTAAATTTGATTTATATGTAAAACATTTCCCGCATTCTGAACAAGAATGCAAATGCTTTCTTCTGTGTTGTCTTCTGTGTGTAACAAGATCTGACTTTATTGCAAAATGTCTTCCACATTCACCACACTGGAATCTTTTCCCTCCTCTATGCTTTGTCCCTGTGGTCGCAGTGTGTGACTGGTCAGGAGAAGGTTCCTCATGGTCAGGAGGATTATATGATAGATCTGTAGTGTGACGTCCTGGATGTACAGTAAGGGGGAGGAGGGCTTCTCCTGAGGAGCGCTGCTCTGCACCTTCATCCTCTTCTTTATAATTCAGCGGTAGCACGATGTTCTCCTCAGAGATATTACCGCCATTTCCTGTTGTAATAAAAAATTATTTTGTTAATTTGCTTTTGTGTTTTTATTGCAAATTGAAAAGTAGAGAAACTCTATTGTGGTGGGTCTATTGTACTGGAGTATTGTACAAGTGTATTGTATTGGTAGAAGAGACTGTCCCGGTGGAGCAGGCCAGACCGTACCCCGGGGTGTAACATGGCCTAGGCCAGACCGTACCCCGGGGTGTAACATGGCCTAGGCCAGACCGTACCCCGGGGTGTAACATGGCCTAGGCCACAGTATACAGGAGGGGATATATTCTATATTGGGGGTGTAACATAGCCCAGGCCACAGTATACAGGAGGGATATATTCTATATTGGGGATGTAACATAGCCCAGGCTACAGTATACAGGAGGGGATATATACTATACCAGGGGATGTAACATAGCCCAGGCCACAGAATACAGGAGGGATATATACTATACCAGGGGGTGTAACATAGCCCAGGCCACAGTATACAGGAGGGGATATATACTATACCAGGGGGTGTAACATAGCCCAGGCCACAGTATACAGGAGGGATATATTCTATACCGGGGGGATGTAACATAGCCCAGGCCACAGTATACAGGAGGGGATATATACTATACCGGGGGGTGTAACATAGCCCAGGCTACAGTATACAGGAGGGGATATATACTATACCAGGGGGTGTAACATAGCCCAGGCTACAGTATACAGGAGGGGATATATACTATACCAGGGGATGTAACATAGCCCAGGCCACAGTATACAGGAGGGATATATACTATACCAGGGGGTGTAACATAGCCCAGGCCACAGTATACAGGAGGGGATATATACTATACCGGGGATGTAACATAGCCCAGGCCACAGTATACAGGAGGGATATATTCTATACCTGGGGATGTAACATAGCCCAGGCCACAGTATACAGGAGGGATATATACTATACCAGGGGATGTAACATAGCCCAGGCCACAGTATACAGGAGGGGATATATACTATACTGGGGGTGTAACATAGCCCAGGCCACAGTATACAGGAGGGGATATATACTATACCAGGGGAAGTAACATAGCCCAGGCCACAGTATACAGGAGGGGATATATACTATACTGGGGATGTAACATAGCCCAGGCCACAGTATACAGGAGGGATATATACTATACTGGGGGTGTAACATAGCCCAGGCCACAGTATACAGGAGGGGATATATACTATACTGGGGGTGTAACATAGCCCAGGCCACAGTATACAGGAGGGGATATATACTATACTGGGGATGTAACATAGCCCAGGCCACAGTATACAGGAGGGATATATTCTATACCTGGGGATGTAACATAGCCCAGGCCACAGTATACAGGAGGGATATATTCTATACCTGGGGATGTAACATAGCCCAGGCCACAGTATACAGGAGGGATATATTCTATACCCGGGGTGTAACATAGCCCAGGCCACAGTATACAGGAGGGGATATATACTATACCGGGGATGTAACATAGCCCAGGCCAGAATATATCCCTCCGGCCATAATATTATCACTGGTTTTCTCACTTTATCTCTAATTTGTTCAAAAGTGCGCAGATCTTTTTTTTTTAAATCATACTCAGACACACAGCTGCTTCCTCTGGTTGGGAAATACAGTACAGTGCTTACATTATACTGACAGTAGGTGGCGCTGTTCCATCAGCTTACATTGTACTGACAGTAGGTGGCGCTGTCCCATCAGCTTACATTGCACTAACAGTAGGTGGCGCTGTCCCATCAGCTTACATAGAGCTGACAGTAGGTGGCGCCTTCCCATCAGCTTACATTGTACTGACAGTAGGTGGCGCTGTCCCATCAGCTTACATTGTACTGACAGTAGGTGGCGCTGTCCCATCAGCTTACATTGTACTGACAGTAGGTGGCGCTGTCCCATCAGCTTACATAGAGCTGACAGTAGGTGGCGCTGTCCCATCAGCTTACATAGAGCTGACAGTAGGTGGCGCTGTCCCATCAGCTTACATTATACTGACAGTAGGTGGCGCTGTCCCATCAGCTTACATTGTACTGACAGTAGGTGGCGCTGTCCCATCAGATTACATTGTACTGACAGTAGGTGGCGCTGTCCCATCAGGTTACATTATACTGACAGTAGGTGGCGCTGTCCCATCAGCTTACATTGTACTGACAGTAGGTGGCGCTGTCCCATCAGCTTACATTATACTGACAGTAGGTGGCGCTGTCCCATCAGCTTACATTACACTGACAGTAGGTGGCGCTGTCCCATCAGGTTACATTATACTGACAGTAGGTGGCGCTGTCCCATCAGCTTACATTGTACTGACAGTAGGTGGCACTGTCCCATCAGGTTACATTGCGCTGACAGTAGGTGGCGCTGTCTCATCAGCTTACATCATGCTGATAGCAGGTGGCGCTGTCCCATCAGCTTACATTACACTGACAGTAGGTAGCGCTGTCCCATCAGCTTACATTACACTGACAGTAGGTGGCGTTGTCCCATCAGCTTACATTACACTGACAGTAGGTCCCAGTACGTCCCATCAGGCCGATGAGTGCACATTTACCTCCAGTATTTGTTGATAACCGGCTCCATTCATCTTTTTTTCTTCATCTCTGACCAAGTTTTCTGAGCCTTTGTAGCTCACACATCTCCAAAACATCAGCAATCTACCCCCCACCCCTGTGCTTTCCAGTAGGATCGTTGTTCCTTCCATCCTAGGCCGTGCTGACACCTCTCCAAATGTCATGTTTATGGTTGTGCCTAAAAAGTTGGATTTTGATCTCATCTCTCCACATGACCAGAAGTCTTTGGGCTGTCTGGCCGCCCGAGTCTCTGGGCTGAGGCCTGTGTCTCTGGGCTTTCTGGTCGCCAGGGTCTCTGGGACTGTGTCTCTGGGCTGTCTGGCTGCCTGGGCCTGTGTCTCTGGGCTGAGGTTTGTGTCTCTGGGCTGAGGCCTGGGTCTCTGGGCTGTCTGGCCGCCCGGGTCTCTGGGCTGAGGCCTGTGTCTCTGGGCTGTCTGGCCGCCCGGGTCTTTGGGCTGTCTGGCTGCCCGGGTCTCTGGGCTGAGGCCTGGGTCTCTGGGCTTTCTGGTCGCCGGGGTCTCTGGGACTGTGTCTCTGGGCTGCCTGGGCCTGTGTCTCTGGGCTGTCAGGCCACCCGCGTCTCTGGGCTGAGGTTGTGGTCTCTGGGCTGAGGCCTGTGTCTCCGAGCTGTCTGGCCGCCCGTGTCTCTGGGCTGAGGCCTGTGTCTCTGGGCTGTCAGGCCACCCGCGTCTCTGGGCTGAGGTTGTGGTCTCTGGGCTGAGGCCTGTGTCTCCGAGCTGTCTGGCCGCCCGTGTCTCTGGGCTGAGGCCTGTGTCTCTGGGCTGAGGCCTGTGTCTCTGGGCTGAGGCCTGTGTCTCTGGGCTGTCTGGCCACTCGCGTCTCTGGGCTGAGGCCTGTGTCTCTGGGCTGTCTGGCCGCCCGGGTCTCTGGGCTGTCTGGCCGCTCGGGTCTCTGGGCTGAGGCCTGTGTGTCTGGGCTGTCTGGCCGTCCGGGTCTCTGGGCTGAGGCCTGTGTCTCTGGGCTGTCTGGCCGCCCGGGTCTCTGGGCTGCGGTTTGTGTCTCTGGGCTGTCTGGTCGCCCGGGTCTCTGAGCCTGTGTCTCTGGGCTGTCTGGCTGCCTGGGCCTGTGTCTCTGGGCTGTCAGGCCACCCGGGTCTCTGGGCTGAGGTTTGTGTCTCTGGGCTGTCTGGCTGTCCGGATCTCTGGGCTGAGGCCTGTGTCTCTGGGCTGTCTGGCCGCCCGGGTCTCTGGGCTGTCTGGCCGCCCGGGTCTCTGGGCTAAGGCACGGGTCTCCAAGCTGTCTGGCTGTCCGGGTCTCTGGCCGTCCGGCTTTCTGGGCTGAGGCCTGTTTCTCTGGGCTGTCTGGCCGCCCGGGTCTCTGGGCTAAGGCCCGGGTCTCCAAGCTGTCTCTCTGGGCTGAGGCCTGTGTCTGGCCGTCTGGGTCTCTGGCCGCCCAGCTCTCTGGGCTGAGGCATGTGTCTCTGGGCTGAGGCCTGTGTCTCTGGGCTGAGGCCTGTGTCTCTGGGCTGAGGCCTGTGTCTCTGGGCTGAGGCCTGTGTCTCTGGGCTGAGGCCTGTGTCTCTGGGCTGAGGCCTGTGTCTCTGGGCTGAGGCCTGTGTCTCTGGGCTGAGGCCTGTGTCTCTGGGCTGAGGCCTGTGTCTGGCCGTCCGGGTCTCTGGCCGCCCAGCTCTCTGGGCTGAGGCCTGTGTCTCTGGGCTGAGGCCTGTGTCTGGCCGTCCTGGTCTCTGGCCGCCCAGCTCTCTGGGCTGAGGCCTGCGTCTCTGGGCTGAGGCCTGTGTCTCTGGGCTGTCTGGCGTATTGTAGATACTTTGTGGCATCTGCGCAGTAATGGCTTCTTCTGGCCTCTCCACCATGCCGCCCATTTTCTTCACGCGCCTCCTTATTGTGCATCCTGAAGCAGCCGCACCGCTAGTTTTCAGAGTCCGGCATTTCAGCTGATGTTATTTGTGGGTTTTTGTGATTTAAAAAAAGAAAACCCTAGTCTGACAATAAATGGCGTCACCCGACCACTAACCATAAGAGAAAAAAAGTTGTGTGTTATCCTTTTATATTCTCTGAAAAATGGGCAAGAAAGCAAAAATTCTGACGGGATATGTAAACGTTTGAGCACAACTGTCGGTACACGCACAAGAGATGAGCAAACTCACAGCAAGTTTAGCTTCAAACACCAAGTTTTCCAGTCAGCCCTAAGCCAATTCCATCTTCTCCGGCCACCAAGAGACGACTACCGGGCGTTAGTGTCCGGTTTTGTGAAACGTCTAAGTTCACCTTTCTATTATTTCTATAATGGGGGGGGGGGCATTGATAATAGGGGGTGCACTGATAATAGGGGGCAACAGATAATAGGGGGCAGTGGATACACGTCTATCAGCTATAATTCATCTTCCCGACTCCTGACAGATCACTGTTCAGGCACGAGAAAACATGGTACCCCTCATGTATCCGTCTGTGCTTCCACAAGATGGAAAACATAAATTACTAGCCGGGTAATTTCTTTTCTTTGAGCCTATGACGGCACCCCTGGAGAGGACCACCTCCTACTCCCATTGGACAGGAAACAGGACCACTGGACCTTAAAAGAATCGCCTCCTCTCACCAGCACCAGTTTCTTAGCAAGGTTCCTAGGAGCGAAGGTTAATAAACACAGCATAGAACAATATTGTGTGTGTCTGTGTGTGTATACGTCTATCTATTCGTATATATATATATATATATGAATGAATATTATGGTTTTTTTTTTATAATCTATGGTACTTAACAGGGTGGGTATTAGGCGAGGTGCCGTCATGGGCTCAAAAAAAAGAAATTACTTTTATTAATTTTTAAGTAATTACTTTTAAGTAATTTATGTTTTCTCTTATCGCCCTATGACGGCACCCCTGGAGCGTAGACTAGGAATCTTTTTCCCCGCCTGGGGGGGGGGGGGGGGGGGGGGGGACTACTGCCTGAAGAACCCTACGTCCAAATGTAAGATCTTCTGTAGAGGACAGTTGTAGTCTGTAGTGTTTGAAAAAAGTGTGAGGGGTGCTCCATGTAGCTGTTCTGCAAATCTGTTCTAAGGGGACAGAGGCCCTCTCTGCCCATGAAGTGGCCACTGCCCTAGACGAATGTGCCCCAAAGCCCACCGGAACATCTTTTCCACTACGCTTATAGCATTCTCCAATAGTCTGTCTGATCCATCTAGAGATCGTCTGTGATGTAGCTGCTTTCCCCCTATTTTTTCCCTGAAAGGAAATGAGGAGACTGTTGCTATGTCTCCAACTTCTAGTTACATCAAGGTAGTGTAAAATAATACGTCTCACATCTAAAGTGTGGAAGGCTGCTTCTCTCTCATTAGTTGGATTATTACAAAAGGAGGGAAGTACTACCTCTTGGGTTCTATGAAAATTGGAAACAACCTTAGGGAGAAACGCAGGATCGGGTGATAGAATAATCCTGTCATCTCTGATGGTCATGTAGGGAGAGACAAAAGAAAAAGCTCTAATTTCACTAACCCTTCTAGCCGATGTGATGGCTAATAGAAAGGCTAGTTTCCAGGATAGAAACTTAATTGCTAAATCCGACATGGGTTCAGTGTTAAAGCTGAAAGGACAATGTTCAGATCCCCTGGTGGTAGTCTGGACTTAGAGGTAGGGTTAAGTCTAACTGTGGCTTTAGTGAACCTCTTAATCCAAGGATGCTCCACCAGTCTGTAATCAAATAGCGCACTCAGTGCTGACATTTGGACTTTAATGGTGCTAGGTCTTAATTTCTTCTTTAAGCCCTCCTGTAGGTAGTCCAGAATTAGGGAAATATTAGGAGGGGCTAGAACTTTAATAGGATGGTTCACAAAAGCACAGAAGGATTTCCAGGTTCTGAGGTAAATCATGAATGTTACTCTCTTACGACTTGCCAGCAATGTAGAAATCACCTGGGGAGACAGACCTCTATCAATTAGGAGCTGCCTCTCACACGCCATGCTGTCAGATGTAGATTCTGTACTGTCGGATGGTAGACTGGGCCCTGGCACAGGAGATCCCGTCTCTCTGGTAGTACCCATGGGTCGGCTATCGCCATTTTTCTTAACCAACTGAACCACACCCTTCTGGGCCAGAAGGGTGCAATGAGAATGGTATCTGCCCTGTCTTGTCTGATCTTGCGGATGACTCTGGGAAGAAGTCTGATCGGAGGAAAGAGATATAACAGGCTCTCCCCCCAGTACTGTGCCAGGGCGTCCACTGTTACAGGTCTGTCTTTCGGGCTGAGGGAGCAGAATTTTTGAACTTTCCTGTTCGCCCGTGTGGCGAATAAGTCCATCTTCGGGGTTCCCCACAGTCTGCAAATTTGCTGGAATACTTCCTGGGACAACTCCTACTCCCCCTGAGTCTGTGTCGACTGAGATAATCTGCTGTCGTGTTGTCTACTCCTCTCATATGTAAGGCTGTCAAGGAGAGGAAGTGGGGTTCTGCTAACCTGAAGATGTAGTGAGTTATTCTCATCAGGTCTGGAGATCTTGTTCCTCCTTGATGGTTGATGTAGGCCACGACTGCCGCATTGTCGGACAGAACTCTTACATTTTTCCCCTGTAGTTCTGAAAGGGCTTGTGTCAAAGATAGAAAAACGCCTTTTAGTTCTCTTACATTTTGGGACTGTCTTGCTTCTTCCGCACTCCATCTTCCCTGTAGGAGCAGGGACTCCGAATGAGCCCCCCAACCTGATGGGCTGGCGTCTGTTGTAATCGTTACAACTTCCTGGATGTTCCATGGGAACCCTCTGCAAAGATTTTCTTGTTGTTCCCACCAGAACAGGGATCTTACAGTCTGTGGAGATATAATGAAAGGTCTAGGGAATCAGGTAAACCATCCCATTCAGCTAAAATCTGTGATTGAAGCACTCTAGTATGATATTGTGCCCAGGGGACCGCTGGAATGCAGGATGCTAATAACCCCAGCAGAGACATGGCTGATCTGAAAGATACTAGGGGATGAGACCTGATCTCCCTTACTTTAGTCTGCACTAATGAAACTTTGTTATCTGGCAGGAAGGACTTTTGTAGACGAGAGTCTAAACAGATCCCCAGGAATTTACAATATTGAGTTGGAATCTTATTTGATTTATCCTCATTGACCTCCCAGCCTAGTGAGAGGAAGACTGACTGAACAAAACCAATATCTGATAGTAATGCAGACTGAGAGTTATTAACAACCAGAAAATCATCTAAATAGGGAATGATTATGATGTTCTTTTCCCTAACATGGGCCATAACCTCTGCCATTACTTTAGTAAATACTCTCGGGGCCTGGGAAATTCCAAAGGGCATAGCTGTGAACTGGAAATGATTTCCCCACCCATGTTAACTGCTCCCCTCAGATATCTCTGATGATTTGGATGCATCGGGATGTGATAGTATGCGTCTCTCAGATCAATAGTGGCCATGAAACAGAATTCTGAGAGGTTCAGAATAGCAGAGGAGATGGATTCCATTCTGAACCTCTCATAGGTGAGGACCCTATTCAGAGGTTTGAGGATAATAATGGTACGGAATGAACCATTGGGTTTCTGGACCAAAAATAAAGTGGAATAAAATCCCACCTTTCTTTGGGCTTCTGGTACTGGGATTAAAACTCTTCTGTAGTAAGGAGTTAACTTCTGCTACAAGAGCAGAGTGTTTGCGTGGGTCTGAGGATAAATCAGTACGCACAAACCTTTCCCCTGGGGAGGACGCAAAAGAAATTTTTAGGCCAAACTTTATTATGTCCAATACAAATAAACTGGCAGAGATGGTACACCATTCTGAGACATAATTTGACAACCGCCCTCCCACAGGGACCTCATGTCATTGTGCAGGTTTCTTGATATCAGAGGAGGGAAAAAGAAACCCCTTGCTTTTCTTAGCTGGCCTCCAATCCTTTCTAGTGAAAGAAATCCCCCTCCTCTTGGCTTCCTACCTCTTCCCCTGGCTGGTCTGCTGGGTTGTTAAGGGATAATAGGAAACTCCAGGACGTTGTCAAGTGCTGACCCGAAAAGGAACTTCCCTTCACAGGGAATGCCACATAACTTAGCCTTAGATGTCGTATCGCCCTTCCAATCCTTCAGCCATAAAGTGCGTCTAGCTGAGTTAGAGAAAGCGGCTGACCGGGCAGTCAGTTCTAGAGCGTCAGCAGTTGCTTCAGCCATAAAGGCTATGGCATTATCCATTGTAGAGAAGGCCTGTGTGAAATCCTGGTTAGGGTTAGTTTCTCTGACCTTGTCCTTCAGCTCTGCCATCCACACTTTCAGGGATCTAGCTACTGAAGTAGTCGCAATTAGGGGTTGGAAAGCAGATGTTGTAGCCTCCCAATTTTTCCTCAGGTATACTTCTGCTCTCTTATCCAATGGGTCCTTTATGACCGCTGAGTCCACAAATGGTAGTGCATTCCTTTTCGTAATTTTTGCCACTGGAGGGTCGATCTTAGGTGCTCCCTGCCAAGTCTCGCAGTCCTCCTGGCTGAAGGGATATTTCCTTTTATACTATAAGGAAGAAAGAAGGAAATAAATATTAAGTATGGATTTCATATAAAAATTATCCAAGCGAGAAACCCATTACTTTACTTACAGCCTGAGGGATAAAAAATTTCCTATCTGGATTTTCCCACTCATGGCTAATGAGAGACTTTATGCTCTGGTGAATAGGGAACACAAGACGCTTTTTTGGAGCCAGTTCCTGAAACATCATATCTTGTTTGGTTTTAGGTTCTGGGGTGTCGTCTATCTCCATAGTTAAGCGAACGGCTTTAACCAAAGAGTCAATATACTCCACTGGAGTAGAGGAATCATCCCCAGCAATCTCCTCTACCTCATATGCTGGTTCACTCAGATCCTCTAAAGACACCAGTTCCTGATCCTCCTCAATAGAAGGAGGGGAAATCCCAATCTGGCTAGGTCCTGCGACCTCAGTAGGCTGGGGGTCAGCCGGAGGTACCTGGACGACCACAGCAGCAGTTGTAGCATCCGAAGGTGAAGGGCGAGAAGGGAGTGAGGCCTGTAGAAAATATAATAAAAAGAACTAGGATTCAGGAGTATACCTGAAAATAATCAATACATACCCTGATTTCATGCCTAACCATGTCCCTCATATTCCTCATAAAAGAGGGTCCCTGGTCTTCCAATACACGGTTTATACAACCTCCACAAAGGGCTTTAGTATATGAGCTACTAAGTCTCTTTTTGCATATAGGACAACCTCTGTTTTTAGAACATTCTTTCCTAGCAGCTTTATCCTAGAAATAAATAATGAACTGGAATAAGATATCAGAAGAAAAAATGAAATGAATATGGGGATCTCCCCTCTTACCCCACCATTCCGCTGGAATCTCTGCTGAAGATGTCTGAGCCGCAGAGGATTGAGCAGTGTCAGCGCCTTGGGACTCCATCTGACCCAGGATAGGTAGTGAATGGTTCCCAGCTGGTAGAAACAGATTTACCGCATACACGAGCAACCCAACTAGAAACTATCGCAAGAGTGCAAGGCACTCTGAGTCTCCATGCTGCCGGTTTAAATTGTGGCGCCTGCACGCCTGGGGACTGGCTGGCTCCGCCCCCAGCCGCGGCGCTGTGCGGCACACCCTCCCACAGTCAGACTCCCGACAGGCTATTGGCCTGGAGTCTGAAGAACAAGGCCCTCAGGACTTCCAATCCTTGTTCCCAACCAGCGAAATAGAGGGCTGTAACTTCTCCTCGCTCCCCCTCCCATCAAACAAGCAATCAAGTTATGTACAGTTACATGGCCGAAGAAGGAGAAATCTGTGATCCTAGAGGATATAGGGGGATGAGGAGTATGTAATATACCCCCGCTCCATCCATTCTCCCATACCTGGTATAGCAGCTCCCGGCATCTCCTCCTCCTTCACCTCACTCATACACGGGGGATCGCCCCTCATCCTCTCTTCTTCTGCTTCATCCTCCACTTTAATATTAGTCACCTGATCTCCCCCCTGATGGGACATATAGAACAATTCAGTACAATCCAGCAGACAGGAGGGAAAATCTAACACATCAACATAAGAAACCAGCAACATGTATCTATCAGCCTCATCACATCTATGAGTGCAGGAGCAACAACCACCAGCACCGGGGGGCGCTATAGAGATATAGTGCTATAGCATCAGCCTCATCTACCTGCTGATTGTCTGCTGGGACATTTCCCTCTGGACAGTCCTGGGAATACAGAGGACGGGGACACCTCTCTGGGGGATTCCTGTCACTGCCTCCATCTGTAGGGAACACACAGGGAGACAATCCATTATACACTGCTACATGTCATCAGGAGGAGGATGGGAGGAGGAGGATGGGAGGGGGAGGAGGATGGGGGGAGGAAGAAAAGGAGGATGGGAGGAAGAGGGGGAGGAGGATGGGGGGGGGGGAGGAGGAGGATGGGAGGAGGAGGAGGATCTAGGGGCCCCCTACCCCTGCTCTCTAGAATCAGGAAAGTCTCCTCTTACCTTGTGATGTGAGGCCGGGCGGCTGATCCTCCATCATGAGCGGCTGCTCCCCCCAGTAAAGATCCTTGTATCCTGATACAGGGAGGAAAAAGTTATTTCACTCATAACACAATGTAACACCCCTCCTCCTGTAAGCTTACCTTACTGCTGGGGGGGTCACACACTGATAGTAACACAATGTAACACCCCTCCTCCTGTAAGCTTACCTTACTGCTGGGGTCACACTGATAGTAACACAATGTAACATCCCCCCTCCTGTAAGCTTACCTTACTGCTGGGGGGTCACACTGATAGTAACACAATGTAACACCCCTCCTCCTGTAAGCTTACCTTACTGCTGAGGGGGTCACACACTGATAGTAACACAATGTAACATCCCTCCTCCTGTAAGCTTACCTTACTGCTGGGGTCACACACTGATAGTAACACAATGTAACATCCCTCCTCCTGTAAGCTTACCTTACTGCTGGGGGGTCACACACTGATAGTAACACAATGTAACACCCCTCCTCCTGTAAGCTTACCTTACTGCTGGGGGGTCACACACTGATAGTAACATCCCTCCTCCTGTAAGCTTACCTTACTGCTGGGGGGGGTCACACTGATAGTAACACAATGTAACACCCCTCCTCCTGTAAGCTTACCTTACTGCTGGGGTCACACACTGATAGTAACACAATGTAACATCCCTCCTCCTGTAAGCTTACCTTACTGCTGAGGGGTCACACTGATAGTAACACAATGTAACATCCCTCCTCCTGTAAGCTTACCTTACTGCTGGGGTCACACACTGATAGTAACACAATGTAACATCCCTCCTCCTGTAAGCTTACCTTACTGCTGGGGTCACACACTGATAGTAACACAATGTAACATCCCTCCTCCTGTAAGCTTACCTTACTGCTGGGGTCACACACTGATAGTAACACAATGTAACATCCCTCCTCCTGTAAGCTTACCTTACTGCTGGGGGGTCACACACTGATAGTAACACAATGTAACACCCCTCCTCCTGTAAGCTTACCTTACTGCTGGGGGGTCACACACTGATAGTAACATCCCTCCTCCTGTAAGCTTACCTTACTGCTGGGGTCACACACTGATAGTAACACAATGTAACATCCCTCCTCCTGTAAGCTTACCTTACTGCTGGGGTCACACACTGATAGTAACACAATGTAACATCCCTCCTCCTGTAAGCTTACCTTACTGCTGGGGTCACACACTGATAGTAACACAATGTAACATCCCTCCTCCTGTAAGCTTACCTTACTGCTGGGGGGTCACACACTGATAGTAACATCCCTCCTCCTGTAAGCTTACCTTACTGCTGGGGTCACACACTGATAGTAACACAATGTAACATCCCTCCTCCTGTAAGCTTACCTTACTGCTGGGGTCACACACTGATAGTAACACAATGTAACATCCCTCCTCCTGTAAGCTTACCTTACTGCTGGGGTCACACACTGATAGTAACACAATGTAACATCCCTCCTCCTGTAAGCTTACTTTACTGCTGGGGGGGTCACACACTGATAGTAACACAATGTAACATCCCTCCTCCTGTAAGCTTACCTTACTGCTGGGGTCACACTGATAGAAACACAATGTAACATCCCTCCTCCTGTAAGCTTACCTTACTGCTGGGGTCACACTGATAGTAACACAATGTAACATCCCTCCTCCTGTAAGCTTACCTTACTGCTGGGGGGGAGGTCACACACTGATAGTAACACAATGTAACACCCCTCCTCCTGTAAGCTTACCTTTCTGCTGGGGTCACACACTGATAGTAACACAATGTAACATCCCTCCTCCTGTAAGCTTACCTTACTGCTGGGGTCACACTGATAGTAACACAATGTAACACCCCTCCTCCTGTAAGCTTACCTTACTGCTGGGGGGGTCACACTGATAGTAACACAATGTAACATCCCTCCTCCTGTAAGCTTACCTTACTGCTGGGGTCACACACTGATAGTAACACAATGTAACATCCCTCCTCCTGTAAGCTTACCTTACTGCTGGGGGGGGGTCACATACTGATAGTAACACAATGTAACATCCCTCCTCCTGTAAGCTTACCTTACTGCTGGGGGGGGTCACACTGATAGTAACACAATGTAACATCCCTCCTCCTGTAAGCTTACCTTACTGCTGGGGGGTCACACACTGATAGTAACACAATGTAACACCCCTCCTCCTGTAAGCTTACCTTACTGCTGGGGGGGGGGGTCACACTGATAGTAACACAATGTAACATCCCTCCTCCTGTAAGCTTACCTTACTGCTGGGGTCACACTGATAGTAACACAATGTAACATCCCTCCTCCTGTAAGCTTACCTTACTGCTGGGGTCACACTGATAGTAACACAATGTAACACCCCTCCTCCTGTAAGCTTACCTTACTGCTGGGGTCACACTGATAGTAACACAATGTAACATCCCTCCTCCTGTAAGCTTACCTTACTGCTGGGGGGGGGCACACACTGATAGTAACACAATGTAACATCCCTCCTCCTGTAAGCTTACCTTACTGCTGGGGTCACACACTGATAGTAACACAATGTAACATCCCTCCTCCTGTAAGCTTACCTTACTGCTGGGGGGTCACACTGATAGTAACACAATGTAACATCCCTCCTCCTGTAAGCTTACCTTACTGCTGGGAGGTCACACTGATAGTAACACAATGTAACATCCCTCCTCCTGTAAGCTTACCTTACTGCTGGGGTCACACTGATAGTAACACAATGTAACATCCCTCCTCCTGTAAGCTTACCTTACTGCTGGGGTCACACACTGATAGTAACACAATGTAACATCCCTCCTCCTGTAAGCTTACCTTACTGCTGGGGGGGGGGGGGTCACACACTGATAGTAACACAATGTAACACCCCTCCTCCTGTAAGCTTACCTTACTGCTGGGGGGGGTCACACACTGATAGTAACACAATGTAACACCCCTTCTCCTGTAAGCTTACCTTACTGCTGGGGTCACACACTGATATTAACACAATGTAACATCCCTCCTCCTGTAAGCTTACCTTACTGCTGGGGGGTCACACTGATAGTAACACAATGTAACATCCCTCCTCCTGTAAGCTTCCTTACTGCTGGGGTCACACACTGATAGTAACACAATGTAACATCCCTCCTCCTGTAAGCTTACCTTACTGCTGGGGTCACACACTGATAGTAACACAATGTAACACCCCTCCTCCTGTAAGCTTACCTTACTGCTGGGGTCACACACTGATAGTAACACAATGTAACATCCCTCCTCCTGTAAGCTTACCTTACTGCTGGGGTCACACACTGATAGTAACACAATGTAACATCCCTCCTCCTGTAAGCTTACCTTACTGCTGGGGGGAGGTCACACACTGATAGTAACACAATGTAACACCCCTCCTCCTGTAAGCTTACCTTTCTGCTGGGGTCACACACTGATAGTAACACAATGTAACATCCCTCCTCCTGTAAGCTTACCTTACTGCTGGGGGGGGGGGGGTCACACACTGATAGTAACACAATGTAACATCCCTCCTCCTGTAAGCTTACCTTACTGCTGGGGGGGGTCACACTGATAGTAACACAATGTAACATCCCTCCTCCTGTAAGCTTACCTTACTGCTGGGGGGTCACACACTGATAGTAACACAATGTAACACCCCTCCTCCTGTAAGCTTACCTTACTGCTGGGGGGGGGGGTCACACTGATAGTAACACAATGTAACATCCCTCCTCCTGTAAGCTTACCTTACTGCTGGGGTCACACTGATAGTAACACAATGTAACATCCCTCCTCCTGTAAGCTTACCTTACTGCTGGGGTCACACTGATAGTAACACAATGTAACACCCCTCCTCCTGTAAGCTTACCTTACTGCTGGGGTCACACTGATAGTAACACAATGTAACATCCCTCCTCCTGTAAGCTTACCTTACTGCTGGGGGGGGGCACACACTGATAGTAACACAATGTAACATCCCTCCTCCTGTAAGCTTACCTTACTGCTGGGGTCACACACTGATAGTAACACAATGTAACATCCCTCCTCCTGTAAGCTTACCTTACTGCTGGGGGGTCACACTGATAGTAACACAATGTAACACCCCTCCTCCTGTAAGCTTACCTTTCTGCTGGGGTCACACACTGATAGTAACACAATGTAACATCCCTCCTCCTGTAAGATTACCTTACTGCTGGAGGGTCACACTGATAGTAATACAATGTAACATCCCTCCTCCTGTAAGCTTACCTTACTGCTGGGGTCACACTGATAGTAACACAATGTAACACCCCTCCTCCTGTAAGCTTACCTTACTGCTGGGGGGGTCACACTGATAGTAACACAATGTAACATCCCTCCTCCTGTAAGCTTACCTTACTGCTGGGGTCACACACTGATAGTAACACAATGTAACATCCCTCCTCCTGTAAGCTTACCTTACTGCTGGGGGGGGGGTCACACACTGATAGTAACACAATGTAACATCCCTCCTCCTGTAAGCTTACCTTACTGCTGGGGGGTCACACACTGATAGTAACACAATGTAACACCCCTCCTCCTGTAAGCTTACCTTACTGCTGGGGGGGGGGGTCACACTGATAGTAACACAATGTAACATCCCTCCTCCTGTAAGCTTACCTTACTGCTGGGGTCACACTGATAGTAACACAATGTAACATCCCTCCTCCTGTAAGCTTACCTTACTGCTGGGGTCACACTGATAGTAACACAATGTAACACCCCTCCTCCTGTAAGCTTACCTTACTGCTGGGGTCACACTGATAGTAACACAATGTAACATCCCTCCTCCTGTAAGCTTACCTTACTGCTGGGGGGGGGGGGCACACACTGATAGTAACACAATGTAACATCCCTCCTCCTGTAAGATTACCTTACTGCTGGGGTCACACACTGATAGTAACACAATGTAACATCCCTCCTCCTGTAAGCTTACCTTACTGCTGGGGGGTCACACTGATAGTAACACAATGTAACATCCCTCCTCCTGTAAGCTTACCTTACTGCTGGGGTCACACTGATAGTAACACAATGTAACATCCCTCCTCCTGTAAGCTTACCTTACTGCTGGGGTCACACACTGATAGTAACACAATGTAACATCCCTCCTCCTGTAAGCTTACCTTACTGCTGGGGGGGGGTCACACACTGATAGTAACACAATGTAACACCCCTCCTCCTGTAAGCTTACCTTACTGCTGGGGGGGGGTCACACACTGATAGTAACACAATGTAACACCCCTTCTCCTGTAAGCTTACCTTACTGCTGGGGTCACACACTGATATTAACACAATGTAACATCCCTCCTCCTGTAAGCTTACCTTACTGCTGGGGGGTCACACTGATAGTAACACAATGTAACATCCCTCCTCCTGTAAGCTTCCTTACTGCTGGGGTCACACACTGATAGTAACACAATGTAACATCCCTCCTCCTGTAAGCTTACCTTACTGCTGAGGGGTCACACTGATAGTAACACAATGTAACATCCCTCCTCCTGTAAGCTTACCTTACTGCTGGGGTCACACACTGATAGTAACACAATGTAACATCCCTCCTCCTGTAAGCTTACCTTACTGCTGGGGTCACACACTGATAGTAACACAATGTAACATCCCTCCTCCTGTAAGCTTACCTTACTGCTGGGGTCACACACTGATAGTAACACAATGTAACATCCCTCCTCCTGTAAGCTTACCTTACTGCTGGGGGGTCACACACTGATAGTAACACAATGTAACACCCCTCCTCCTGTAAGCTTACCTTACTGCTGGGGGGTCACACACTGATAGTAACATCCCTCCTCCTGTAAGCTTACCTTACTGCTGGGGTCACACACTGATAGTAACACAATGTAACATCCCTCCTCCTGTAAGCTTACCTTACTGCTGGGGTGACACACTGATAGTAACACAATGTAACATCCCTCCTCCTGTAAGCTTACCTTACTGCTGGGGTCACACACTGATAGTAACACAATGTAACATCCCTCCTCCTGTAAGCTTACCTTACTGCTGGGGGGTCACACACTGATAGTAACATCCCTCCTCCTGTAAGCTTACCTTACTGCTGGGGTCACACACTGATAGTAACACAATGTAACATCCCTCCTCCTGTAAGCTTACCTTACTGCTGGGGTCACACACTGATAGTAACACAATGTAACATCCCTCCTCCTGTAAGCTTACCTTACTGCTGGGGTCACACACTGATAGTAACACAATGTAACATCCCTCCTCCTGTAAGCTTACTTTACTGCTGGGGGGGTCACACACTGATAGTAACACAATGTAACATCCCTCCTCCTGTAAGCTTACCTTACTGCTGGGGTCACACTGATAGAAACACAATGTAACATCCCTCCTCCTGTAAGCTTACCTTACTGCTGGGGTCACACTGATAGTAACACAATGTAACATCCCTCCTCCTGTAAGCTTACCTTACTGCTGGGGGGGAGGTCACACACTGATAGTAACACAATGTAACACCCCTCCTCCTGTAAGCTTACCTTTCTGCTGGGGTCACACACTGATAGTAACACAATGTAACATCCCTCCTCCTGTAAGATTACCTTACTGCTGGAGGGTCACACTGATAGTAATACAATGTAACATCCCTCCTCCTGTAAGCTTACCTTACTGCTGGGGTCACACTGATAGTAACACAATGTAACACCCCTCCTCCTGTAAGCTTACCTTACTGCTGGGGGGGTCACACTGATAGTAACACAATGTAACATCCCTCCTCCTGTAAGCTTACCTTACTGCTGGGGTCACACACTGATAGTAACACAATGTAACATCCCTCCTCCTGTAAGCTTACCTTACTGCTGGGGGGGGGTCACATACTGATAGTAACACAATGTAACATCCCTCCTCCTGTAAGCTTACCTTACTGCTGGGGGGGGTCACACTGATAGTAACACAATGTAACATCCCTCCTCCTGTAAGCTTACCTTACTGCTGGGGGGTCACACACTGATAGTAACACAATGTAACACCCCTCCTCCTGTAAGCTTACCTTACTGCTGGGGGGGGGGGGTCACACTGATAGTAACACAATGTAACATCCCTCCTCCTGTAAGCTTACCTTACTGCTGGGGTCACACTGATAGTAACACAATGTAACATCCCTCCTCCTGTAAGCTTACCTTACTGCTGGGGTCACACTGATAGTAACACAATGTAACACCCCTCCTCCTGTAAGCTTACCTTACTGCTGGGGTCACACTGATAGTAACACAATGTAACATCCCTCCTCCTGTAAGCTTACCTTACTGCTGGGGGGGGGCACACACTGATAGTAACACAATGTAACATCCCTCCTCCTGTAAGCTTACCTTACTGCTGGGGTCACACACTGATAGTAACACAATGTAACATCCCTCCTCCTGTAAGCTTACCTTACTGCTGGGGGGTCACACTGATAGTAACACAATGTAACATCCCTCCTCCTGTAAGCTTACCTTACTGCTGGGAGGTCACACTGATAGTAACACAATGTAACATCCCTCCTCCTGTAAGCTTACCTTACTGCTGGGGTCACACTGATAGTAACACAATGTAACATCCCTCCTCCTGTAAGCTTACCTTACTGCTGGGGTCACACACTGATAGTAACACAATGTAACATCCCTCCTCCTGTAAGCTTACCTTACTGCTGGGGGGGGGGGGGTCACACACTGATAGTAACACAATGTAACACCCCTCCTCCTGTAAGCTTACCTTACTGCTGGGGGGGGTCACACACTGATAGTAACACAATGTAACACCCCTTCTCCTGTAAGCTTACCTTACTGCTGGGGTCACACACTGATATTAACACAATGTAACATCCCTCCTCCTGTAAGCTTACCTTACTGCTGGGGGGTCACACTGATAGTAACACAATGTAACATCCCTCCTCCTGTAAGCTTCCTTACTGCTGGGGTCACACACTGATAGTAACACAATGTAACATCCCTCCTCCTGTAAGCTTACCTTACTGCTGGGGTCACACACTGATAGTAACACAATGTAACACCCCTCCTCCTGTAAGCTTACCTTACTGCTGGGGTCACACACTGATAGTAACACAATGTAACATCCCTCCTCCAGTAAGCTTACCTTACTGCTGGGGTCACACACTGATAGTAACACAATGTAACATCCCTCCTCCTGTAAGCTTACCTTACTGCTGGGGGGGAGGTCACACACTGATAGTAACACAATGTAACACCCCTCCTCCTGTAAGCTTACCTTTCTGCTGGGGTCACACACTGATAGTAACACAATGTAACATCCCTCCTCCTGTAAGCTTACCTTACTGCTGGGGGGGGGGGTCACACACTGATAGTAACACAATGTAACATCCCTCCTCCTGTAAGCTTACCTTACTGCTGGGGGGGGTCACACAGATAGTAACACAATGTAACATCCCTCCTCCTGTAAGCTTACCTTACTGCTGGGGGGTCACACACTGATAGTAACACAATGTAACACCCCTCCTCCTGTAAGCTTACCTTACTGCTGGGGGGGGGGGTCACACTGATAGTAACACAATGTAACATCCCTCCTCCTGTAAGCTTACCTTACTGCTGGGGTCACACTGATAGTAACACAATGTAACATCCCTCCTCCTGTAAGCTTACCTTACTGCTGGGGTCACACTGATAGTAACACAATGTAACAACCCTCCTCCTGTAAGCTTACCTTACTGCTGGGGTCACACTGATAGTAACACAATGTAACATCCCTCCTCCTGTAAGCTTACCTTACTGCTGGGGGGGGGCACACACTGATAGTAACACAATGTAACATCCCTCCTCCTGTAAGCTTACCTTACTGCTGGGGTCACACACTGATAGTAACACAATGTAACATCCCTCCTCCTGTAAGCTTACCTTACTGCTGGGGGGTCACACTGATAGTAACACAATGTAACACCCCTCCTCCTGTAAGCTTACCTTTCTGCTGGGGTCACACACTGATAGTAACACAATGTAACATCCCTCCTCCTGTAAGATTACCTTACTGCTGGAGGGTCACACTGATAGTAATACAATGTAACATCCCTCCTCCTGTAAGCTTACCTTACTGCTGGGGTCACACTGATAGTAACACAATGTAACACCCCTCCTCCTGTAAGCTTACCTTACTGCTGGGGGGGTCACACTGATAGTAACACAATGTAACATCCCTCCTCCTGTAAGCTTACCTTACTGCTGGGGTCACACACTGATAGTAACACAATGTAACATCCCTCCTCCTGTAAGCTTACCTTACTGCTGGGGGGGGGTCACACACTGAAAGTAACACAATGTAACATCCCTCCTCCTGTAAGCTTACCTTACTGCTGGGGGGGTCACACACTGATAGTAACACAATGTAACACCCCTCCTCCTGTAAGCTTACCTTACTGCTGGGGGGTCACACTGATAGTAACACAATGTAACATCCCTCCTCCTGTAAGCTTACCTTACTGCTGGGGTCACACTGATAGTAACACAATGTAACATCCCTCCTCCTGTAATTTTACCTTACTGCTGGGGTCACACACTGATAGTAACACAATGTAACATCCCTCCTCCTGTAAGCTTACCTTACTGCTGGGGGGGGGTCACACACTGATAGTAACACAATGTAACACCCCTCCTCCTGTAAGCTTACCTTACTGCTGGGGGGGGTCACACACTGATAGTAACACAATGTAACACCCCTTCTCCTGTAAGCTTACCTTACTGCTGGGGTCACACACTGATATTAACACAATGTAACATCCCTCCTCCTGTAAGCTTACCTTACTGCTGGGGGGTCACACTGATAGTAACACAATGTAACATCCCTCCTCCTGTAAGCTTCCTTACTGCTGGGGTCACACACTGATAGTAACACAATGTAACATCCCTCCTCCTGTAAGCTTACCTTACTGCTGGGGTCACACACTGATAGTAACACAATGTAACACCCCTCCTCCTGTAAGCTTACCTTACTGCTGGGGTCACACACTGATAGTAACACAATGTAACATCCCTCCTCCTGTAAGCTTACCTTACTGCTGGGGTCACACACTGATAGTAACACAATGTAACATCCCTCCTCCTGTAAGCTTACCTTACTGCTGGGGTCACACACTGATAGTAACACAATGTAACACCCCTCCTCCTGTAAGCTTACCTTACTGCTGGGGGGGGTCACACACTGATAGTAACACAATGTAATACCCCTTCTCCTGTAAGCTTACCTTACTGCTGGGGTCACACACTGAGGAGCAGAGATCTCCACACACAACACAACAGCAGTGACTGCCCGACCAGGAGCTGCTCTGTATCTGGTAGATGCTGGAGGTGTAGGACCTGTGATGTCACAATCATGTGACCAGTAGATGTGGGGGCGGAGCTCAACAGTGCAGAATAGAAGAGATTGTGGTGTAGGACCTGTGATCATGTGACAGGAGTGGGTGGGGCTTATTTGTAATTAAATAGATAATGGCTGAGGTAAGTGTTGTGTGTGAGATCTCTGCTCCTCATTGTGTGACCCCAGAAGTAAGGGGCGTATTACACAGGACGATCATCATGCGAAAAATCGTTATATTGTTCGAATTTAAACTGTGTAATTTCAGGCAACGATCGAAAAATTGTTCGTATGTCGTTGATCGTTGATTTAGATCTGAACCTAAAATTATCGCTAATCGTTTACTGTAAATTCGTTCGCTCAAGTTCCGCATTTTTTCACTAATCATTCAGTGTAATTGCACATTGTTCATTGTTTTGCTGGGATCAGAAGGAATAAACAATCATAGTAATAATTGCAATAACGATCATTATTAACGACCATCATTTTGTGTAATATAGTGAATGTTTTCAGGTTAATGATAAACAATCTTGTTTGCGATCGTTTATCGTTATAGTGTGTTTACACAGGCAGTTTTATCTGACAGATTTTTGAAGCCAAAGCCAGGAACAGACTATAAACAGGGAACGGGTCTTTCTAAGAAGAAGGTAAGAATGAGATTTCTCCTCTTTAGAAATCCATTCCTGGCTTTGGTTTCCAAAATCTGTCAGATAAATCTGCCTGTGTAAATGCACCGTTAGTCGTTAATCGTTAAAAATCACTCTGTGTAATTGGACCCTAAGGTAAGCTTACAGGAGGAGGGATGTTACATTGTGTTACTATCAGTGTGTGACCCCAGCAGTAAGGTAAGCTTACAGGAGGAGGGGTGTTACATTGTGTTACTATCAGTGTGTGACCCCAGCAGTAAGGTAAGCTTACAGGAGGAGGGGTGTTACATTGTGTTACTATCAGTGTGACCCCAGCAGTAAGGTAAGCTTACAGGAGGAGGGGTGTTACATTGTGTTACTATCAGTGTGTGACCCCAGCAGTAAGGTAAGCTTACAGGAGGAGGGGTGTTACATTGTGTTACTATCAGTGTGTGACCCCAGCAGTAAGGTAAGCTTACAGGAGGAGGGATGTTACATTGTGTTACTATCAGTGTGACCCCAGCAGTAAGGTAAGCTTACAGGAGGAGGGGTGTTACATTGTGTTACTATCAGTGTGACCCCCCCCCCCCCCCAGCAGTAAGGTAAGCTTACAGGAGGAGGGATGTTACATTGTGTTACTATCAGTGTGACCCCAGCAGTAAGGTAAGCTTACAGGAGGAGGGGTGTTACATTGTGTTACTATCAGTGTGTGACCCCCCAGCAGTAAGGTAAGCTTACAGGAGGAGGGGTGTTACATTGTGTTACTATCAGTGTGACCCCCCAGCAGTAAGGTAAGCTTACAGGAGGAGGGGTGTTACATTGTGTTACTATCAGTGTGACCCCCCCAGCAGTAAGGTAAGCTTACAGGAGGAGGGATGTTACATTGTGTTACTATCAGTGTGACCCCAGCAGTAAGGTAAGCTTACAGGAGGAGGGATGTTACATTGTGTTACTATCAGTGTGACCCCAGCAGTAAGGTAAGCTTACAGGAGGAGGGATGTTACATTGTGTTACTATCAGTGTGACCCCCCCCCAGCAGTAAGGTAAGCTTACAGGAGGAGGGATGTTACATTGTGTTACTATCAGTGTGTGACCCCAGCAGTAAGGTAAGCTTACAGGAGGAGGGGTGTTACATTGTGTTACTATCAGTGTGACCCCCCCAGCAGTAAGGTAAGCTTACAGGAGGAGGGATGTTACATTGTGTTACTATCAGTGTGTGACCCCAGCAGTAAGGTAAGCTTACAGGAGGAGGGATGTTACATTGTGTTACTATCAGTGTGACCCCCCAGCAGTAAGGTAAGCTTACAGGAGGAGGGATGTTACATTGTGTTACTATCAGTGTGACCCCCCCCCCCCAGCAGTAAGGTACTTACAGGAGGAGGGATGTTACATTGTGTTACTATCAGTGTGTGACCCCAGCAGTAAGGTAAGCTTACAGGAGGAGGGATGTTACATTGTGTTACTATCAGTGTGTGACCCCAGCAGTAAGGTAAGCTTACAGGAGGAGGGGTGTTACATTGTGTTACTATCAGTGTGACCCCAGCAGTAAGGTAAGCTTACAGGAGGAGGGATGTTACATTGTGTTACTATCAGTGTGTGACCCCAGCAGTAAGGTAAGCTTACAGGAGGAGGGGTGTTACATTGTGTTACTATCAGTGTGACCCCAGCAGTAAGGTAAGCTTACAGGAGGAGGGATGTTACATTGTGTTACTATCAGTGTGACCCCAGCAGTAAGGTAAGCTTACAGGAGGAGGGGTGTTACATTGTGTTACTATCAGTGTGTGACCCCCCCAGCAGTAAGGTAAGCTTACAGGAGGAGGGGTGTTACATTGTGTTACTATCAGTGTGACCTCCCAGCAATAAGGTAAGCTTACAGGAGGAGGGGTGTTACATTGTGTTACTATCAGTGTGACCCCCCAGCAGTAAGGTAAGCTTACAGGAGGAGGGATGTTACATTGTGTTACTATCAGTGTGACCCCAGCAGTAAGGTAAGCTTACAGGAGGAGGGATGTTACATTGTGTTACTATCAGTGTGACCCCAGCAGTAAGGTAAGCTTACAGGAGGAGGGATGTTACATTGTGTTACTATCAGTGTGACCCCCCCCCCAGCAGTAAGGTAAGCTTACAGGAGGAGGGATGTTACATTGTGTTACTATCAGTGTGTGACCCCAGCAGTAAGGTAAGCTTACAGGAGGAGGGGTGTTACATTGTGTTACTATCAGTGTGACCCCCCCCAGCAGTAAGGTAAGCTGACAGGAGGAGGGATGTTACAGTGTGTTACTATCAGTGTGTGACCCCAGCAGTAAGGTAAGCTTACAGGAGGAGGGATGTTACATTGTGTTACTATCAGTGTGACCCCCCAGCAGTAAGGTAAGCTTACAGGAGGAGGGATGTTACATTGTGTTACTATCAGTGTGACCCCCCCCCCCCAGCAGTAAGGTACTTACAGGAGGAGGGATGTTACATTGTGTTACTATCAGTGTGTGACCCTAGCAGTAAGGTAAGCTTACAGGAGGAGGGATGTTACATTGTGTTACTATCAGTGTGTGACCCCCCAGCAGTAAGGTAAGCTTACAGGAGGAGGGATGTTACATTGTGTTACTATCAGTGTGACCCCAGCAGTAAGGTAAGCTTACAGGAGGAGGGATGTTACATTGTGTTACTATCAGTGTGTGACCCCAGCAGTAAGGTAAGCTTACAGGAGGAGGGATGTTACATTGTGTTACTATCAGTGTGTGACCCCAGCAGTAAGATAAGCTTACAGGAGGAGGGATGTTACATTGTGTTACTATCAGTGTGTGACCCCAGCAGTAAGGTAAGCTTACAGGAGGAGGGATGTTACATATGCTGTGGCCCCTGTATGGTTTGGGGCCCCTGGCTGTGACATAAAGACCCCGGCAGGACTATCCCCTTCTTGTGCTCCAGTTGTCTCCTCTTCTCCCCCAGACGCTCCTTCTCCTGAATGACCCCCCAAGGATGGAGGACAGGAATGAGATCAGTAAGAGAATATTACACGTCACCTTGGAGATCATCCGCCTGCTGACCGGAGAGGTAACTTCTCAAGATTTCCACCATTGTTGTCTGGGCTCTTTGGCCCCCTCCCTCCCTCCCCCGCTCTATGTTCTGGATCTGGTCTCCTCTTTGTAGGTGCGGTGGTCTCCAGAACTGACCCCAGTAGTCCAGATGTGTCTCCTCCTCCTCCTCCTCCTCCTCACTAGAGCTTTATACAGGGGGACAATCTCCTCTTTGTAGTGAGGAGGAGGCAGGAATACTGGGCTCAGTCCCCTCATTGTCTCTCTCCATCCCCAGGATTACACCATAGTGAAGAAGACATGGGGGGAGGGTGTGGCCTTCCCCCAGGAGTCAGGAGGGCGGAGCAGGGCCCGGGGCCCCATCACGGAGCCTCCATCACTGATACATGAGCAGAAGATCCTAGAACTCACCCACAGGATGACTGAGCTGCTGACTGGAGAGGTGACACTGGGGAATGCTGGGAGATGATAGAGTAATCCAGGAGGCAGCAGGCTGGGGGGGATGACTGTGTGATCATTGTGTGTGTCAGGTTCCTATAAGGTGTCAGGATGTGGCCGTCTATTTCTCCATGGAGGAGTGGGAGTATGTAGAAGGACACAAGGATCTGTACCGGGGGGAGCAGCCGCTCATGATGGAGGATCAGCCGCCCGGCCTCACAGCACAAGGTAAGAGGAGACCTTCCTGATTCTAGAGAGCAGGGGGGAGGGGCCCCTACATCCTCCCCCTCCTCCCATCCTCATCCTCATCCTCCCCCTCCTCCCATCCTCCTCCTCCCATTCTCCTCCCATCCTCCTACTCCTCCCCATCCTCCTCCTCCCATCCTCCTCCTCCTCCTCCCCCCATGCTCCTCCTCCCATCCTCCTCCCCTCCTCTTCCCATCCTCCTCCCATCCTCCTCCTCCTCCCATCCTCCTTCCCCCATCCTCCTCCTGATGACATGTAGCAGTGTATAATGGATTGTCTCCCTGTGTGTTCCCTACAGATGGAGGCAGTGACAGGAATCCCCCAGAGAGGTGTCCCCGTCCTCTGTATTCCCAGGACTGTCCAGAGGGAAATGTCCCAGCAGACAATCAGCAGGTAGATGAGGCTGATGCTATAGCACTATATCTCTATAGCGCCCCCCGGTGCTGGTGGTTTTTGCTCCTGCACTCATAGATGTGATGAGGCTGATAGATACATGTTGCTGGTTTCTTATGTTGATGTGTTAGATTTTCCCTCCTGTCTGCTGGATTGTACTGAATTGTTCTATATGTCCCATCAGGGGGGAGATAAGGTGACTAATATTAAAGTGGAGGATGAAGCAGAAGAAGAGAGGATGAGGGGCGATCCCCCGTGTATGAGTGAGGTGAAGGAGGAGGAGACGCCGGGAGCTGCTATACCAGGTATGGGAGGGTGGATGGAGCGGGGTATATTACACACTCCTCATCCCCGTACATCTTACATGCAGTATAGTTGGAGTAACCCGCTGGGGGAAGTAGGTGTTAGCAGTACCCGGGCTGCCACTGTCAGATGTTATGGTCACAGTGTTGGCACGAGGGTGCAGGGCTAAACCACGGGAACTTGAGCAAGCGGACCCCAGGACAATTCTTTGTTGCCCTTAGCCAAGGCACCAATAACTAGACCAATGCCAGGGTTCAGAAACAATGGGGGTTGTACATTTATTAACATGGAGGTTCTCAATAGCAACAGTCTCTCTGGATGCAACCAGTGAAACTCGAATACAACTGAGGAGATGGGTGATGGTGCAAAATAGGCCGTAGTGTGGTAGTGTCACTTTGGTTGAGAGGAATCTTAACGGAGGATGGGAGTAGTAGTTCCCTGAGAATGATGCTGGGTATGACGATACTGAGGAGAATACTTGCTGTTAGCGATGAGATGAAGATAGCGACTTGAGAAATGTACCCAGATCTTGAGTTGAAGTAAGGATCTTGAGGATGAGACTGGTCTGGACTGGACCGGAAAATGTCTCGGAGGTAGTTAGGTGGATCACACTGAGTTGCGGCCTTCTCCCTGAGGAGCAGCAGAGAACACGTCCTTCCCCCTTGAAGGTAGAGGGAGAACAACACCCTAGAGGGGAAGTGACCACCTGACCCCAGCCAAAAGCTCGACGGCTATTGGGGTTACCACGGCAGTCGGGGAAGTCACGTGACACTAGGCCTTTTGCATCACCACACCATGTGACAAGCACAGAAAAATATGCAAAATAATGTAAATAGGAGAACATGAAGAATACAGAGGATGATACCAAACTTGAACACTGGTGGGGCACCATAAGTTGAGCTCTTTGCAGTGGCCATGAACCCTTTCCAGTACAAGAACAAATGGAATACAGAAATACACACACATACATGGAGAAGAACCTTTTGTACTGGGACACTGCAAACCTCCCCACTAAGAATGAGTCTACCTCGGCAAAACAGAACTTTGAGACTGACATGAGAAATAAGCGAACAAGACAATAAGACAGGAGAAAAGGTTTGTGTATGTTCCACGCTCAAAGCACAGGTGATGAGAAACTTGAAGAAAATACAAAGAGAAAACCCTAGTGGCAGGACTTCAGCTAGGGGTGCCTAACGTACTCTGGAGACCAGGTAGCTAGTGCGTGTACCATCTGACATTTGAGCCAGGACTACTCAACTGCTGGCGGCGTCCCGCAAGTTCCAGGCAGTTTAGACCAGTGCTTCTCAAAGTGTGAGGCGGGCCTCACCAGTGATGCGCCCCCTAGTTGTTGGTGAGGCCCAGCTGGGGAGCCAGTTTTCACAAAGTAACTATGATCTGCACAGTCCTTTTACTGTTTGCAAAAATCTCCATATTAGCAACATTATTAATTTATTTTGTACTTGCTTTATTGGTATATAGAGCTTGGGAGATTGGTGAAAGGTAGCCCTAGCATTATTTTCAGCTTTAAATGGACTTCCACCACAGATAGTGAGGCCCAGGCACCCTCTTGGTCAGTCTGGTGAGGCCCAGGCATTGCCCTGGTCTGTTGGGTGAGGCTCCAGTAGGAAAAAGTTTGAGAAGCACTGGTTAAGACAGTAGGTTTACAGTAGCAATAGGTTACCCTACTGGGAAAGACACTTTGAACCTGTGTTTCTCCTTGGGTGTTGGACAACTTGAGCAGGTGTGTGAAATGCATGGAGTGTTTTGGACATCTTAAGAAGAAGAAAATAATAAATGCAAGCATACATTGGGATCCCTCATCCATACCAGTCAATCATACGGTCCAATTATTCAATAGGCCATGCACACGAAAAGGTGCCAGAGGGGCAGTATAGGATATGTTAACAAGTGTGGGTGTTGAATGTCACTATGTGTAGTAACTACTGAGTGCTGGAAGTGTGTTATGGAACAGACCAGGGATGGACAAACAATCAAGGCACAAGGAAAAGAAACCTAGGATACAAAAACACTCTGAGGTGTTGGGAAGCTGGACTGAAGAATCTTCCCAGCTGGATAAATAGGAGAAGAATACAATACTTTTTTAGAAAAATACACTCTTCCTGAGGTTACTCATATGAACTTACTCAGAAGAGGAGAAATATGGGACAAAAACTCTTTAGTGCAATAATCAACCTTCTAAACAATACACTTTGGAAAGTGCTTTTAGGAAGAACTGTTACTTTTAGTACTAGAACTAAATAAGTGTCTCTGTGCTAGGAGAGTCTCTTTTGGCAATTGTAACCATGGTCCTTGAAAGGCTCTAGGAGCAGGCGCTGAAGAATAGGATAACAACAACTGAATGTCTTCTCAGTCTATGGCTGGGTAATGAAACAACAAGGTGCTTGGTCTGGAGGACCAGGTTCTGAGGCTTAAACGTTGCAGGGAAACCTTGAATCACACAATAACAGAAAACAAAACAGTGAGAACAGTCAGGATGGTCATGTCGGCCTAGCTTTCCAGATGACACTTAAAGGGGAAGTGCGGCGGTAAAGAATTATCCACAGAATAACACACATAGGATACAACTTTGTAATGTATGTCATGTCTGTGAATGGCCCCCTTCCCCGTGCCCCACCACCCCCACCCGTGTACCCGAAAGTGTGGTGCGCTATACATACCTGTCACATGCCGACCACGGTCTCCGATCTTCAGTCAGTGACGTCTTCTTCTGGCGGCCGGCGAACAGCTCCGACTCTCCCGAATGCCAGCCGCCCTCTGCAGCGTCATCCGATGCTCAGCCGCGATTGGCTGAGTATAACTGTGCTCAGCCAATCGCAGCTGAGCAGCTAAGTTGCGGCCTTCTCCCTGAGGAGCAGCAGAGAACACGTCCTGCCCCCTTGAAGGTAGAGGGAGAACAACACCCTAGAGGGGAAGTGACCAACTGACCCCAGCCAAAAGCTCGACGGCTATTGGGGTTACCACGGCAGCCGGGGAAGTCACATGACACTAGGCCATTTGCATCATTACACCATGTGACAAGTACAGAAAAATATGCAAATTAATGTACATAGGAGAATATGAAGAATACAGAGGATGATACCAAACTTGAACACTGGGGGGCACCATAAGTTGAGCTCTTTGCAGTGGCCATGAACCCTTTCCAGTACAAGAACAAATGGAATACAGAGATACACACACATACATGGAGAAGAACCTTTTGTACTGGGACACTGCATAGTGGGGGAGGGGACTGCACATACATTGTCTATAAGGGTGGGTTCACACTGAGGAATTCTCGAGGAAAGTTTTTTGCTTTAAATTCCTCGCCTATTCAGCTCTGGCAGAATAGGAGCTGGATTTGGACGCCTCTAGCAGATTCCGCCCACAGAAGTGACATGTCAATTCTTTGGGCAGAAAGCGTATCAGCCGCAGAGACCCTCAATAACCCAAGCCTAGTGTAACTGACCAGAGACCCTCAATAACCCCGGCCTAGTGTTACTGACCAGAGACCCCCAATAACCCAGGCCTAGTGTAACTGACCAGAGACCCTCAATAACCCAAGCCTAGTGTAACTGACCAGAGACCCTCAATAACCCCGGCCTAGTGTTACTGACCAGAGACCCCCAATAATCCAGGTCTAGTGTTACTGACCAGAGACCCCCAATAATCCAGGTCTAGTGTTACTGACCAGAGACCCTCAATAACCCAAGCCTAGTGTAACTGACCAGAGACCCCCCAATAACCCCGGCCTAGTGTTACTGACCACAGACCCCCAATAACCCAGGCCTAGTGTAACTGACCAGAGACCCTCAATAACCCCGGCCTAGTGTTACTGACCAGAGACCCCCAATAATCCAGGTCTAATGTAACTGACCAGAGACCCTCAATAACCCCGGCCTAGTGTTACTGACCAGAGACCCTCCATAACCCCGGCCTAGTGTTACTGACCAGAGACCCCAATAACCCCGGCCTTATGATACTGACCTGAGACCCTCCATAACCCCGGCCTAGTGTTACTGACCAGAGACCCTCAATAACCCCGGCCTAGTGTTACTGACCAGAGACCCCCAATAATCCAGGTCTAGTGTTACTGACCAGAGACCCTCAATAACCCCGGCCTAGTGTTACTGACCAGAGACCCTCAATAACCCCGGCCTAGTGTTACTGACCACAGACCCCCAATAATCCAGGTCTAGTGTTACTGACCAGAGACCCTCCATAACCCTGGCCTAGTGTTACTGACCAGAGACCCCAATAACCCCGGCCTTATGATACTGACCTGAGACCCTCAATAACCCCAGCCTAGTGTTACTGACCACAGACCCTCCATAACCCAGGCCTAGTGTTACTGACCAGAGACCCTCCATAACCCAGGCCTAGTGTTACTGACCAGAGACCCTCCATAACCCCGGCCTAGTGTTACTGACCAGAGACCCTCAATAACCCAGGCCTAGTGTTACTGACCACAGACCCTCCATAATCCAGGCCTAGTGTTACTGACCAGAGACCCTCCATAACCCAGGCCTAGTGTTACTGACCAGAGACCCTCCATAACCCTGGCCTAGTGTTACTGACCAGAGACCCCCAATAACCCAGGCCTAGTGTTACTGACCAGAGACCCTCCATAACCCAGGCCTAGTGTTCCCTAGCCGATGTGTGGTGGGTGGGATACACCTACAATCTGCAGTTATTGGAATGTACAGAAGACCCTCTCATAACACCTTATACATGTTGTAATACTGAGGTGTCGTCTGTCAGTCTTAGTCTATCACTATATATAAGGTATCAGCCGCTGGGAATTTGCAGCTTTTTTAGCATCTTTATCTAATGTCTGACATGGTTGACATACTTACCCAACCCTCCGGTCATCTCCTTCCTTCCATCCTAGGAGTAATCCCACCTTCTATAACATCTCTATCAGCTCTGTATGGCGAACTATAGACAGTATACACAATATTAGAACAAGGGTACTGGTGTGGTGTGCTCGACTGAAAAGTCTATGGGCGATCTAATGTGTGTCAAAGACCTGAGTGCACTAGCTAGTTCTGCACCTGTGGAACTGGATTGATTATAAGATATGTAAATAGGGAGTAGTAGGCTCTCAAAGGGCAATAGACACATATAGATCAGAATATAATATAGTTTGGTAAAGACACAGTGAATCTTATAATTCCCAATTGGTGGGTCTAAAATTTAATTTTGTACATGGACAAAAAAAAAAAAAAAATTTTAAAAGAAAAAATATAAAAATAATACAGATAATATAAAAATACAAAAATGCAGATACATATGTACAGAATAATGAAATAAAATAAACGATAAAATAAAATAAAATTGTCTCAGTGTACTATGATATCTTTCAGAGGCATCAATAGCTATATACGGTCTTGTGTGTTTCTATATATTTAATCGGTATTAACTTACTTTTAATTATTTTTACCCATGCAATATCTGTTTATTCGTACCAATGAATATAAAATGTAGAAAAATAGTAATCAATGTTCAAAAATGTTAAGAAATATAGGAATAGAATAAATGTTGCCACTTGTAAAGTAGAAAGTGCGGTGCAGGGCCCTTGCTTTTACCGCATATATAATTTGTTAAGTTCCCGTTCACATATCTCATATGTTCTTCTGTGGAACCAATAAAAAGACAAATGTGAAATATCTTTATGTGGTGGAAGTCCACCTCTCAGCAGTCCTTGTAGGTGATAGAAGCTCCTGTATCGGGTAATATCGCAGCAGCCGACGGACCTGTGCAATGACAATATCTTAGTAGTTGGCGGTACCGTAGCAGCTGGCGTTCTCTTCTCTCCTCATTTCACTGTTAGGCTGTCTCTTGAATTGGACTTATAGTTCCACAGCAAAGGTTGGTAGAGTCTATATTGTTCTGTCTTGCAGCTCCAAGTGTACAGGGGGCGTCCCCCCCCCCCCCCCCGTGGTTCTTGGATAAGGTGCTTTGTGCAAAGTATTTTGCATGCGGTGTGCGCCTTGCATGCGGGATAGGTGGCGGGAAAGGTTTTTTCTCAGTGGCTGTATACTGCTATTGTCCTGCAACCTTTCAGAAAAACCATTCACACAATCACTGAGTTGTCCCAATCTGGAGACAAGAGAGGGGGAAAAGTGGCCATGTTTTTGTAGCGCTGGATAACCCCTTGAAGATGGCTGAGACAACTCAGTGATTGTGTGAATGGTTTTTCTGAAAGGTTGCAGGACAATAGCAGTATACAGCCACTGAGAAAAAACCTTTCCCGCCACCTATCCCGCATGCAAGGCGCACACCGCATGCAAAATACTTTGCACAAAGCACCTTATCCAAGAACCACGGGGGGGGGGGGGGGACGCCCCCTGTACACTTGGAGCTGCAAGACAGAACAATATAGACTCTACCAACCTTTGCTGTGGAACTATAAGTCCAATTCAAGAGACAGCCTAACAGTGAAATGAGGAGAGAAGAGAACGCCAGCTGCTACGGTACCGCCAACTACTAAGATATTGTCATTGCACAGGTCCGTCGGCTGCTGCGATATTACCCGATACAGGAGCTTCTATCACCTACAAGGACTGGTGAGAGGTGGACTTCCACCACATAAAGATATTTCACATTTGTCTTTTTATTGGTTCCACAGAAGAACATATGAGATATGTGAACGGGAACTTAACAAATTATATATGCGGTAAAAGCAAGGGCCCTGCACCGCACTTTCTACTTTACAAGTGGCAACATTTATTCTATTCCTATATTTCTTAACATTTTTGAACATTGATTACTATTTTTCTACATTTTATATTCATTGGTACGCATAAACAGATATTGCATGGGTAAAAATAAATAAAAGTAAGTTAATACCGATTAAATATATAGAAACACACAAGACCGTATATAGCTATTGATGCCTCTGAAAGATATCATAGTACACTGAGACAATTTTATTTTATTTTATCGTTTATTTTATTTTATTATTCTGTACATATGTATTTTTTTTTTTTTGTCCATGTACAAAATTAAATTTTAGACCCACCAATTGGGAATTATAAGATTCACTGTGTCTTTACCAAACTATATTATATTCTGATCTATATGTGTCTATTGCCCTTTGAGAGCCTACTACTCCCTATTTACATAGTATACACAATATATATGTTTTATGGGGGACACGATGAATATGTGTTATATTCAGTTACGCCTGCCTCCTTTAGTCATGTGACTGACAGATAGCAGGTGATTGGTTACTATGGTCTTGTTTCAGTAACTTTGCTCTGTAACCTCTCCGCATCATGTGATAGAGTCCACCCCTCCTACCATCCCCCTTAGTTGCATACATAGTGGAGACTAACTACTGGGACCTGCAGGATACTACAGTTCAGTGAGCGTGCCCGACCACCTTGGTGTGTTGTAACCGAGGGCGGCAGGTTAGCAGAACAATGTCGACGCAGGATTGTAGATTTGTGAGACAACCATTTTACATTTCCACCTGAAACTGCTCGTGTTTCCCGCCTAATGTAATGTAATCCAAACCACAAAGTAGAAAATGTGACAATTAAATTTTACTCTTACAGAAAACATGAGTGAGCGCTCCAAAGTAGAAGCTGAAGGTGTGGAGCAAGGAAATCACACAGGAGAAAAATCATATTCATGTTTAGAATGTGGGAAACGCTTTACATATAAATCACATCTTGTTAGACATGCGAGAAGTCACACAGGAGTAAGGCCATACTCGTGTTCACAATGTGAGAAATGTTTTACAACTAAATCCAATCTTATTATACATGAGAGAAAACACAAAGGAAAGAAGCCTTATTCATGTTCAGAATGTGGGACATATTTTTCTAGTAATTCGGATCTTGTTAAACATGAAAGAATTCACACTGGCAGGAATCCATATTCATGTTCAGAATGTGGGAAACCCTTTGCATATAAATCACATCTTATTATACATGAGAGAATTCACACAGGAGAAAGGCCATACTCGTGTTCACAATGTGGGAAATGTTTTACAACTAAATCCAATCTTATTACACATGAGATAAGTCACAAAGGAGAGAAGCCTTATTCATGTTCAGAATGTGGGAAATCTTTTACAGAAAATTCAGATTTTGTTACACATCAGAGAAGTCACTCTGGAAAAAAATCATATTCATGTTCAGAATGTGGGAAATGCTATGCGCATAAAGCACATCTTGTTATACATGAGAGAAGTCACACAGGAGAGAGACCATACTCGTGTTCACAATGTGGAAAATGTTTTACAACTAAGTCCAATCTTTTTACACATGAGAGAAATCACAAAGACGGGAAGCCTTATTCGTGTTCAGAATGTGGGAAACGGTTTGCACATAAATCACATCTTCTTATACATGAGAGAAGTCACACAGGAGAGAGACCATACTCATGTTCACAATGTGGGAAATGTTTTACAACTAAGTCCAATCTTTTTGCACATGAGAAAAATCACAAAGGAGGGAAGCCTTAGGGTGCATTCACATGTTTCGTACGTAACGGACTTCTTCCCCCCCGGGCAGCATCTGTAATTAGATGCTGGAAGCGGGGGAACTGTACAGATATGCGGCGCGCTGTGATGAGAGAGCTGCACGGCTGATTCATTACAGCCCGGCGCATATCTGTACAGTTCCCCTGCTCCCAGCGTTACAGGCATTTTACATCTGTGTTCCGTGCGTGTGAATGCAGCCTTATTCATGTTCAGAATGTGGAAGATTTGACAGGGTGGAATGGGGTTTCCTGTGGCACTGTTTGACACATATGGGCTTGGGCCAAAAATGGATTAGTTGGATTCAGACAATTTCTAACAACCCGTTTTTTTTTTGGATCAGTGCTGCACACCTTTACCTTCTTGGGTCGGTGCTCAGTGGTAAATGGGTTCTTCAACCTCCGATACTGTATAGTAGTAACCACGGCACTCGTTTCATGCGAAAATAGGTGAGATTTTTATTATACAGTGAGATACATGGTTTTAACTCCGACCGTAAACAGAAAATATATAAGAGTATGAGACCAAAATTGTATGCTTCAGGCCATAGGGTCTCTTGCTCATGAGATGCGAGATGGGGAGAATCGATTCTGTTTGGGGCTTCTCCTATATGGATTAACGATAAATGGATTAAGAAAATCGAGGTTCTTTTGGGTGGTTTGATTTGGGGAAGAAATCGGTTATGTATAAAATATGAGAAATGTGGTATTCACAGACAAAGGGGCGGCTACTCCATGCCAAATATTAGGGTGTATTTTCTGTCTGCACAATTCGGTGGTCAAAGACCAAATCGTACCAATTATTAGATACCTGGACCAGAACGTACCACTTATAAATAATACTTGGGTATCTGATAAGGCACAAAATATATTTGGATTATTAGAATCTGGGAGGTTGAATAGAGAACGCACTAATGCTCAATGGAACGTTTCTATGTTTCTGTATGGAATAGACTGAACGCTATATGTAAGATAGTAGTAGTAATAGTAGTAGTAGTACAGTGCATATGTGGTGGTGGGGGGCTGTTTGGTGATGGCCCTGGTACTACTCCCCCATCATCTGCTCATACTATGAGCAGATGATGGGAGCAGTAGTACTATGTATATGTGTCCAGCAACGAGCAGGGAGGGAGGGGGGAGGTAGATGGCACCTCTCTCCCTCCCTGCTCGGTGCCCTCCAAATGTACTGATTGAATACATTTATGCAATACTTTGGGGAGCAAGGACACTTGCTCCCCAAAGTATTCCTTAAATGTATTCAATCAATAAAACATACTGTACATTACATTCCGTTTTACATAGAATCCATAGAGTGTCCAGCAGGGGGCGCACTATATATAGAATTCAATGGTACTCATTGACTTCTATATATAGTGCGCCCTCTGCTGGACACTCCTTAGGAATTACAAGTGATTTGTGATGTCACGGTTTTGGACAGAATTCTAACACTCCATGATCTACTAAATTAAGGGAAATAGAAGTATATGTTATTAATGTACATTAGAAATTTGTCTAACTTTCTATAAGTAATAACATATTAAAAAAATACTTTTGGCCAAACTTCTCCTTTAAGTATGTAATGCTAATTATGATCAGCCTCTTTTGGTGTAACTTGCCAAAAATTATGTTTGTGTATTCTTGGTAAAAGATGTTAGATACATTGTTTATATATATAAATAAAGATATAAATTTTTTTTTAAAAAAGAATGGAAGTTTTTTTTTTTTCAAGTAAATCAGATTTTATTAAACATGAAAGAATTCACACTAGCAAGAAACCACATTCATGTTTAGAATGTGGAAAATGTTTTACAACTAAATCTAATCATGTTACACACGAGATAAGCCATATTCATGTCAGAATGTGGGAAATGGTTTATAAATCATGCTGATTTTGTTAGACATTAAAAAAGTCACACACGAGAAAAACAATTTCCATGTTTCACAGAAAAAAAGTGAAGTTAAACAGGAGAGAAGCCATATTCATGTTCACAATGTGGGAAATGTTTTATAAATTCAAACTAAGGAATCATGAGAGAAGTCACACAGGGGAGAAACCATATTTGTGATCAGAATGTGGGAAGTCTTTTACAAATGAACCAACTCTTGTTACACATCTAAGAATCCACACTGGAGAGAAGCCATATCCTTGTCCAGAATGTGGGAAATGTTTCAATGCTAAATTCAAATTAAGGAATCATCAGAGAATTCACACAGGAGAGAAGCCGTATTCATGTTCATAATGTGGAAAATGTTTTGATACTAAAGTCAGATTAAGGTATAATCAGAGAAGTCACACAGGGGGAAAGCTTTTTTGATGTTCTGTAAGTACATCTGTTTTAGAAGGTAATTCACTTAAAGAAGAAACAATGTTTTTAGCTGGACAGTGAGAAATCCTATAGGAGGAACAATCCGTGGAGGATGTAAGAAGCAGAAGAGTAGTCTTGTTTACTCCCCGAGCTGTCACCATGATTGTTCACCCCCTTCCCTGTAGTGATGAGGTCCCCCGCTCCACAAGAGAATCTGGGGGACATAGCGGAGATTTGAGGATACCGCATGGGGATATATCAGTATTTGATATTGATAAAGTAGAATTAAAAATACATTTTTTTTTGCTTCAGTTCCTGGTAGTACAGCTTTGGGTCGGGCCCGGCAGGCAGTACTATAAGGCCTCATTCACACTTATATATTACATATCAGTATGAGGGGGTCCTAAACGTAGAAGATGCCAATATGTCCCACCCGGTTTTGTCTTACACTTAGTGATACAAGATGGAGGGTGTTATGGGACTGGTCGTCATCGAATGTTCGCAACATCACCTCATGGGAGACCATCACCACAGAGCAAAGCTGCTGAGGGAACAACATCACCTCATGAGAGACCATCACCACAGAGAGAAGCTGCTGAGGGAACAACATCACCTCATGAGAGACCATCACCACAGAGAGAAGCTGCTGAGGGAACAACATCACCTCATGAAAGACCATCACCACAGAGAGAAGCTGCTGAGGGAACATCACCTCATTAGAGACCATCACCACAGAGAGAAGCTGCTGAGGGAACATCATCACCTCATGAGAGGCCATCACCACAGAGAGAAGCTGCTGAGGGAACAACATCACCCCATGAGAGGCCATCACCACAGAGAGAAGCTGCTGAGGGAACATCACCTCATGAGAGACCATCACCACAGAAAGAAGCTGCTGAGGGAACATCACCTCATGAGAGACCATCACCACAGAGCAAAGCTGCTGAGGGAACAACATCACCTCATGAGAGACCATCACCACAGAGAGAAGCTGCTGAGGGAACAACATCACCTCATGAGAGACCATCACCACAGAGCAAAGCTGCTGAGGGAACAACATCACCTCATGAGAGACTATTACCACAGAGAGAAGCTGCTGAGGGAACAACATCACCTCATGAGAGACCATCACCACATAGAGAAGCTGACCACAGAGAAGCTGCTGAGGGAACAACATCACCTCATGAGAGACCATCACCACAGAGAGAAGCTGCTGAGGGAACAACATCACCTCATGAGAGACCATCACCACAGAGCAAAGCTGCTAAGGGAACAACATCACCTCATGAGAGACCATCACCACAGAGAGAAGCTGCTGAGGGAACATCACCTCATTAGGGACCATCACCACAGAGAGAAGCTGCTGAGGGAACATCATCACCTCATGAGAGGCCATCACCACAGAGAGAAGCTGCTGAGGGAACAACATCACCCCATGAGAGGCCATCACCACAGAGAGAAGCTGCTGAGGGAACATCACCTCATGAGAGACCATCACCACAGAGCAAAGCTGCTGAGGGAACAACATCACCTCAGGAGAGACCATCACCACAGAGAGAAGCTGCTGAGGGAACAACATCACCTCATGAGAGACCATCACCACAGAGAGAAGCTGCTGAGGGAACAACATCACCTCATGAGAGACCATCACCACAGAGAGAAGCTGCTGAGGGAACAACATCACCTCATGAAAGACCATCACCACAGAGAGAAGCTGCTGAGGGAACATCACCTCATTAGAGACCATCACCACAGAGAGAAGCTGCTGAGGGAACATCATCACCTCATGAGAGGCCATCACCACAGAGAGAAGCTGCTGAGGGAACAACATCACCCCAGGAGAGGCCATCACCACAGAGAGAAGCTGCTGAGGGAACAACATCACCTCATGAGAGACCATCACCACAGAGAGAAGCTGCTGAGGGAACAACATCACCTCATGAAAGACCATCACCACAGAGAGAAGCTGCTGAGGGAACATCACCTCATTAGAGACCATCACCACAGAGAGAAGCTGCTGAGGGAACATCATCACCTCATGAGAGGCCATCACCACAGAGAGAAGCTGCTGAGGGAACAACATCACCCCATGAGAGGCTGTTAAGGTTAAATTTATATGTTGACCTCTCTCTATGGAGAGAAGCCAAAAACCCAGGTAAAGGATGGTTTTTAAATTATATCTAGAGTTGGAATCCTGCAGTATTACCAGCTCGTTACTTATACGTCATGGACACAGATAAGACAATGTATCATGATTATAAGCCTGGAGAAAATGGCCCAAGTTTTATTATGGTCATCACATTTTATAGACAGATAAAATATAGGGTGGTAACAAATGCTAATAAGGCATAGATAAGGCGGTGCTAGTGATTTAGATATTCAGTCATGCGCAATGGCATCTATATTAGTATTCATTATTATTATTCAAAAAGGTTAGAACAATACATTCTGTGCAATGATACTTTAACATTATTCCCACTGTAACAGAAAGTCAGCTTTCCTCTGAGAACGGCCTTGGACGCTGATAAACATGTCTCTGAGGGAAATAGTTCTTGAGACAAAACATTCTTTCTAGTGTCATATCAGAAGTTTTCCAAGGTAAGAAATGGTCCAACTATAAATTAACCCTATCAGGGACTCTCTAATATGCTGGAGCTTCTGAGCAAGAGGCCTATATATATGTGTATTCATATAGGTACGGTGCAGGTAGGTAAAATCGTATCGCTGGCCTTATCATTCCCCCATTTGACATCCGTGAAGCATGGATATGGGTCATCACTGGTGGTTGGGTTGTAGCCGGAGGTTTTAAGGACTCTACCCTCAGTCGCAGGTTGATCAAGGGACCACAGGTGAAAACATCCTCCAAGTACTAGTACAGCATCCAACCTCCAGAAATGTCCAGGCGGCACAGATTCAAGAGAACCGATAAGAGAAAGAAAGCATAGTAACGTTAGTCTCTTATATGAGGGTGAAGCTTCTTCCTGTTTGTCGAGGTTTTATACGAGAGAAAATACACATGAACACTTTTACTGAAAAACAGATCAGTATTGTGCATAAGACCACTTGGATGAGACCCTGAAGGACTCCCATTAGTTTAGGGGCATCACCATAGGATAGACAAAAATAGTACCATACATTTTATTGAAAGTTATAGATGGCGGAACAAACTTACAGCAGATGAGGTAGGTAGATCTGCAATAACCGAAAGAAAATACTAAACAATGGGTGAGTCTGTACAGTATACATCAATATACAGTTTAGTTACAACAAGACAAATAAAAGCTTATTATCAATACTCAAACAATCATATATATATGACAAATACCTCTCCGGATTTTATCAAAATAACCAAACCTTATTGTCTCATCACTCCTGTCCCTAATCTTGTCCCTAATCTTGACTACAGATGTAGCCCCCTTCTCTAGGTCCCTTTACCGTAGGACTGCTTTAAAGGTAAGACAATCCTCCGTCCCGAACCTAACTAGTCTCCTGTCACTCCTACGTCTCCCTGTGACACTGAGTGATCAGACAATAAGTTCTTCACTGTATATAACAGACGTGACTCTATCACAAGGACTCTACCACTTAGGCATCATGTAGGTATTGGAAAGTCACAACAACTAACTTTAAAAAGTTTCTGAAAAAGAAAAGTTTAGATGTGAACAAATCTTATCTCATGGCAAAAGCAAAAATAAAAGTTCATTGATACATAAACCAAAAACAGCATAACAGGTAAATGCAATAAAATCTCCACAATGTGACCTACTATGTAACCACTAGATTCACTTATAATAACCAATTAGTGAATTCACAATCTTCAGTACCGGATTCTAAAAATTTCCACTTCTTTTTAGTCTTTTTACTTCATTTTGTACCTAGAAAACGTCTTTATGATTAGATCACACAGGTCTAATGACTGGTCGCATGGTCACATCTCTTCCTGTAAATAATCATATAATATAATACATACACCAATAATATGAAGTAACTGGGCGCTTAATACCGATATAATATTTGGATCCTACTGAATTGTCTCTTGTCTGACTGAGATCATCATATATTACACATAAGATAACCACCATAGAAATAACAGCAAAGTGTAAATGATACATCACCTAAGGTTTCAAAGCCTTTTTATGAGAATAATATATCATATGATCCTTTTTGTAATAGTAGCATTGGTATGGATCCTTTATCCTTAAACCCATCTTTTGACTGACAGGCCTCTTTACAGACACTTGGACTCTTGGCCTCAGTTATATCGCTTCTTTTAAGGCCACTAGTATCACCTCAGACATTGGCTTTGTTGTCTCCCATAGTTTTGGCTGACCTGTAAAGAAGACACCAATACAGACAAGGACATACCTGTATAGGCCACCTGTGGCAGGTGGATGACGTCCACTTACATTCCCTAAAACAGGCAGGAAGATGACAGACTATGCAGACAGGCACTTTACGGTGTTACTTACAGTAGGTTATGACAGGTGTAGATAATACAGCCGTACACAACCCTCTCTGCTATATTTGTTGTCCCCTGGGCCGCCCAATGTGAGGATTCTACACCACATTACACATGGCTTCCTTCTGCTGGTTTTGTCAGATAACTTACAGTGGGATACAAGGCAGGCGGCAAACACAGTTACTTACTGTCTGACTGCCATCTTTACCCAGTACCTCTTCTCCATCCGCTGGTCTCACAGCTTGTTGCTGATTGTCTCTGGAAAAGACTTAAAAACAAACAGATCCACATCTCCTCCTCCACCTGTACACTATGTGCGGTTACCTCAGGAAGAGACTGGAAACATCTCCCCATTCCCTTGTACGCTTTGTACACTGTTACCTTGGGAAGAGCACAGAAACCACCGCATCACCAGCTTTATCCATCATCCATCACCCTTTTTGGCATCAGGGTTTGTCAGCGTGAACGTTGCGTCAGCCGCTCTATGGCAGCTTTTTGGTAAGCCCAGGGACCAAACAAATCTCTAATTTGCCAATTAACCCATAATGGTGGGCTTCATATAGACATCTGCACAGTTACCTTCAACCATCCTACATGTCTCAGTGATTGTCCTCACCTCCAGCTTATAGCAGGAGCGGTTTCTGCAGTGGAACGTCACTCTGCATGGCGGTCACCATATATCCTTGCGTCTTGTGTCATCCATCTTTGAAAAGTCTGAGATAATCTACAATGAAAACTTTTAAACTTTCATTAATATTTGGGCTTTCAATTACATTTTCATCTTTCACAATTTAAAATATCAAACACAATAAGTAACAAAAACATCCTTATTCAAAAATAAAAAATTTGTACGGTGTTTAAAAAAATTTAAAACATCAAAATTGGCTACTCCATCAAAATGGGCTGCTCCCATTTCCATTCACCTCTATCCCCTCCCCCATTTGAATCTACATCAATAGGCAACAGAGATGCTGGATTCAATGCACTTAGCACAAGATATATATATATTGGGGGGGCATAAGGCGTGCAGACTGGAGCCATGGACATGGGTTTGGTTTTTACTAGGGATAAAAGTACATATATATTCATGAGCTAAGTTTGCTATAATCATCACAAAACTGTTAACCCTAAAAATAAAAACATTAAAAAAATTAAATGAATCCGCTGAAATGAATATTCCTTCAATACGCTGCTCTTATCAGTAAACAGAACGCTCTGTACCTCACTTCTAACCTTGAGCAGTGAGCAGTAAAATCATAGATACAAGAGTTAAAACTTCTTGGAATTTTTTTTTTTTTTTTCTAACATCCTTGAAGTTACAGAAGATATCAGCGCTGTGCTCTTATACACCAGACTGTAACCTTGGACAGTGACACACATACTTATAACTTAGTAGAATAAAAAAACAATTTGCGTAGAACTTATTAGGATAGATGTGTACACATATATACACATATATACACATATATATATAAACACTTGTTAAATAAAGTTACATAGAAATATATATATTACAGTAGTAAGTTACTACTCCTTAGAAATATATATATTTTACTGTAGTAAACTACTTCTTCTTTGAAATATCATACGTTGGGGACACACACTTAAAGAAAATCTGTTTACAATATATATTGGGATACATATATATACCTACAACATACTTTTTAAATACAAATGTGTAAGTTACAGTAATAAGTTACTACAGACTCCTTATACCATTGGGTTCTTAAGTGCACAAAATTCTGCGTTTGATCTTTACCAATTATCACTTTTCTCTTGACATTCCTAATAAAACGTACTTTTTCTCTCTGACTCCTCCTACTGACACTTCCGTATAACAATCTTATACACTAATAGGTCTAATAGACCCAGCTCCTTCAAACAGTCTCATTGCTTTTCCCTCCAACAAACCTTTGTCTAACTTTCTTCACCATCAGGTAATAATATTCATTAATAAATGTGCAAAACAGTTGTTAGACTCTATCGGAAAGTCCTGTGCCCACCCCCTCAGTGACACTAAGCAATATGGGCGGAGGACAGAAATGCCAGGAGTTAAAATGGCCACCGGACTAGATAACCGGATATAGGGGTGTTGGCTTAGGGCATGGTTTTGAGACGTCACAATTATAATGGAGACGTGGATGATATGGGGAGTGTTTGGCTTTCCGTCGCCATCTTTGAGGGCTGATTACAGAAAAGTGGCGTACACAAATAAGCAAATGTTCCACGGTCGGGACAACAGAAAATGATCAACATTTTTTTTAACACGTAACATACTTCTAAAGGGGAACACCAGCTTAGTAAGACTGGCTGAAATACAGTATAATGTAGGAGCGTACATTACATTACACTAACAGCTCTGATTCTTTTTTTTTTTTTTCTAATGCTGCTTGCATGTGATCTGCAGCCCTCAGAGCTGGTTGATGGCCTTGTACAAAACATAACAAATAACACACATTATGTACTTTGTATGCTGCTTCACTACGCAGCATTAATTAACCTCTTCAGCTCTCTCAGTACTGTATCTAGCAATGAACTGGACTGTTCTCCTTGTCTGAGTACGTGGCATTGTACTTAGACACTTACATGGCAATATACACTATTTGAGGTTAGGCTGCCCACCTCCACAAAGGCATTGGTCTTACTATCAGGTCAGGGGCACTTTAAATCAAAGTAACTACTTCAACAGCCGACCAAGGGGAAGATTCCTGCAGAACAAAGGGTCTATACGCCACCATTGGACGTAGGTTGGCTTTTTGCAGGATCTGGGGTTTGTATACAGATATAAACTGGGTACAATGGTGTAACATAATGATGTGGCTTGGGTCTGCCACACACACTACAATATTCTGTCTTATCTAGATATTGCTGGTCACCGGCACATGTCCACCCAGCTGGACCTGTGCTTCCCACCCATTATCCTGAATGTTTTCCTTCTGTCTGACCCTCTGGCTCTCATCTATCTACTCCACACCCTCCCCTCTTAGAACTCTAATCCTTGATTCCCCCTTAGGGATAGTACTTCGATTAACCCCTAAGATTCCTGGAAATTTCAAGGACCCATTTGCCCTGCATGTTACATGTAGGTCTGGTTACCTACCCACAAGGCAAAAATAAGTGTGCACAGGAGTGTAAGGGGTTTCCCAAGTGTTGGTCAGAGAGCCAGAGGTTGGTGGGGCTAAGGCATGTATCTGCCTTCATATCAAACCTCCTAAAGATCTGTTCTAGATCTTGCACTGCATTTTCTCATGCCCATCGCTAACTATATCTTTCTTAGCTTCACATCAGCTTCACATAAACTTCTTGTGGAGACTGGGGATCCCTTCTTTTAGTGAATAACTGTCTCATCCTTGCTCAGCTAATCCCTAGGTAGCGTATTGGGGAACGAAACCTAAACCTTAGGTTTTAACAAGCACAGCCGCTATAGGCCCAGCCGTCACAGTGACACACTATGGCGACGCACTACAGCAACCTACTGTCCCTCGTTGCTAATTCCTCCTAGGGGGCAAGGGGGTAAGTCACAGATCTTCTGACCTGCTCTCTACCACAGTACAAGCACAAATAATGGGATCAATACAAGTATTGTTCCCGCTGCTCGAGACAGATATCACTTATCAGGAACCCGTTCACTCCAAAAGTTATGCGCCTGCTGTCTGTGACCTTGCAGCTGTTCTCGATGCCATGCTGTATTACAAGGGTTAAGAATTAATCACAGCCTCCCCGTAAGGACGCAGAAGTGATCATGTTCGGCAATCCCTTTCCTTAATTCAGCATAAATACAGCAACAGCTTATCTCAATCACACAACAGTTTGCGACGGCAATGCAGCACTTTAACCTTGTCCTATCCTGGGTTACAGAGTTCTTTGTCTAACAATTAGACTCAGCTTTACAAACATATAGAGAACACAGGTGTGACGGGAATCTGATTAGATCCGTTCCCCTGAGGCACAGATAGTACGTAAGAAAGGGAAAGTCTCTCTTACCTGGCCAGTTATATCTGCGCGTCCGATGACGGATAAATCACCACATCCCGTCTGTCTGCGTTCTAGTTTGCAAGAGGCTGAGTCCCTGCCAAGGGCGCCAAATGTTAAGGTTAAATTTATATGTTGACCTCTCTCTATGGAGAGAAGCCAAAAACCCAGGTAAAGGATGGTTTTTAAATTATATCTAGAGTTGGAATCCTGCAGTATTACCAGCTCGTTACTTATACGTCATGGACACAGATAAGACAATGTATCATGATTATAAGCCTGGAGAAAATGGCCCAAGTTTTATTATGGTCATCACATTTTATAGACAGATAAAATATAGGGTGGTAACAAATGCTAATAAGGCATAGATGAGGCGGTGCTAGTGATTTAGATATTCAGTCATGCGCAATGGCATCTATATTAGTATTCATTATTATTATTCAAAAAGGTTAGAACAATACATTCTGTGCAATGATACTTTAACATTATTCCCACTGTAACAGAAAGTCAGCTTTCCTCTGAGAACGGCCTTGGACGCTGATAAACATGTCTCTGAGGGAAATAGTTCTTGAGACAAAACATTCTTTCTAGTGTCATATCAGAAGTTTTCCAAGGTAAGAAATGGTCCAACTATAAATTAACCCTATCAGGGACTCTCTAATATGCTGGAGCTTCTGAGCAAGAGGCCTATATATATGTGTATTCATATAGGTACGGTGCAGGTAGGTAAAATCGTATCGCTGGCCTTATCAGAGGCCATCACCACAGAGAGAAGCTGCTGAGGGAACATCACCTCATGAGAGACCATCACCACAGAAAGAAGCTGCTGAGGGAACATCACCTCAGGAGAGACCATCACCACAGAGCAAAGCTGCTGAGGGAACAACATCACCTCATGAGAGACCATCACCACAGAGAGAAGCTGCTGAGGGAACAACATCACCTCATGAGAGACCATCACCACAGAGCAAAGCTGCTGAGGGAACAACATCACCTCATGAGAGACTATTACCACAGAGAGAAGCTGCTGAGGGAACAACATCACCTCATGAGAGACCATCACCACATAGAGAAGCTGACCACAGAGAAGCTGCTGAAGGAACAACATCACCTCATGAGAGACCATCACCACAGAGAGAAGCTGCTGAGGGAACAACATCACCTCATGAGAGACCATCACCACAGAGCAAAGCTGCTAAGGGAACAACATCACCTCATGAGAGACCATCACCACAGAGAGAAGCTGCTGAGGGAACATCACCTCATTAGGGACCATCACCACAGAGAGAAGCTGCTGAGGGAACATCATCACCTCATGAGAGGCCATCACCACAGAGAGAAGCTGCTGAGGGAACAACATCACCCCATGAGAGGCCATCACCACAGAGAGAAGCTGCTGAGGGAACATCACCTCATGAGAGACCATCACCACAGAGCAAAGCTGCTGAGGGAACAACATCACCTCAGGAGAGACCATCACCACAGAGAGAAGCTGCTGAGGGAACATCACCTCATGAGAGACCATCACCACAGAGCAAAGCTGCTGAGGGAACAACATCACCTCAGGAGAGACCATCACCACAGAGAGAAGCTGCTGAGGGAACAACATCACCTCATGAGAGACCATCACCACAGAGAGAAGCTGCTGAGGGAACAACATCACCTCATGAGAGACCATCACCACAGAGAGAAGCTGCTGAGGGAACAACATCACCTCATGAGAGACCATCACCACAGAGAGAAGCTGCTGAGGGAACAACATCACCTCATGAGAGACCATCTCCACAGAGCAAAGCTGCTGAGGGAACAACATCACCTCATGAGAGACCATCACCACAGAGCAAAGCTGCTGAGGGAACAACATCAACTCAGGAGAGACCATTACCACAGAGAGAAGCTGCTGAGGGGAACAACATCACCTCATGAGAGACCATCACCACAGAGCGAAGCTGCTGAGGGAACAACATCACCTCATGAGAGACCATCACCACAGAGAGAAGCTGCTGAGGGAACAACATCACCTCATGAGAGACCATCACCACAGAGCAAAGCTACTGAGGGAACATCACCTCATTAGAGACCATCACCACAGAGAGAAGCTGCTGAGGGAACAACATCACCTTAGGAGAGACCATCACCACAGAGCAAAGCTGCTGAGGGAACAACATCACCTCAGTAGAGACCATCACCACAGAGCAAAGCTGCTGAGGGAACAACATCACCTCATGAGAGACCATCACCACAGAGAGAAGCTGCTGAGTGGAACATCACCTCATGAGAGACCATCACCACAGAGCAAAGCTGCTGAGGGAACAATATCACCTCAGGAGAGACCATCACCACAGAGAGAAGCTGCTGAGGGAACATCACCTCATTAGAGACCATCACCACAGAGAGAAGCTGCTGAGGGAACAACATCACCTCATGAGAGACTATCACCACAGAGCAAAGCTGCTGAGGGAACAACATCAACTGAGGAGAGACCATTACCACAGAGAGAAGCTGCTGAGGGAACAACATCACCTCATGAGAGACCATCACCACAGAGCAAAGCTGCTGAGGGAACAACATCACCTCATGAGAGACCATCACCACAGAGCAAAGCTGCTGAGGGAACAACATCACCTCAGGAGAGACCATCACCACAGAGAGAAGCTGCTGAGGGAACAACATCACCTCATGAGAGACCATCACCACAGAGAGAAGCTGCTGAGGAAACAACATCACCTCATGAGAGACCATCACCACAGAGCAAAGCTGCTGAGGGAACAACATCACCTTAGGAGAGACCATCACCACAGAGCAAAGCTGCTGAGGGAACAACATCACCTCATGAGAGACCATCACCACAGAGAGAAGCTGCTGAGTGGAACATCACCTCATGAGAGACCATCACCACAGAGCAAAGCTGCTGAGGGAACAATATCACCTCAGGAGAGACAATCACCACAGAGCAAAGCTGCTGAGGGAACATCACCTCAGGAGAGACCATCACCACAGAGCAAAGCTGCTGAGGGAACATCACCTCAGGAGAGACTATTACCACAGAGAAGCTGCTGAGGGAACAATATCACCTCAGGAGAGACCATCACCACAGAGAGAAGCTGCTGAGGGAACATCATCACCTCAGGAGAGACCATCACCACAGAGCAAAGCTGCTGAGGGAACAACATCACCTCAGGAGAGACCATCACCACAGAGAGAAGCTGCTGAGGGAACATCACCTCATAAGAGACCATCACCACAGAGCAAAGCTGCTGAGGGAACAACATCACCTTAGGAGAGACCATCACCACAGAGCAAAGCTGCTGAGGGAACAACATCACCTTAGGAGAGACCATCACCACAGAGCAAAGCTGCTGAGGGAACAATATCGCCTCAGGAGAGACCATCACCACAGAGAGAAGCTGCTGAGGGAACATCATCACCTGAGGAGAGACCATCACCACAGAGCAAAGCTGCTGAGGGAACAACATCACCTCAGGAGAGACCATCACCACAGAGAGAAGCTGCTGAGGGAACATCACCTCATAAGAGACCATCACCACAGAGCAAAGCTGCTGAGGGAACAACATCACCTTAGGAGAGACCATCACCACAAAGCAAAGCTGCTGAGGGAACAACATCACCTTAGGAGAGACCATCACCACAGAGCAAAGCTGCTGAGGGAACAATATCGCCCCAGGAGAGACCATCACCACAGAGAGAAGCTGCTGAGGGAACATCATCACCTGAGGAGAGACCATCACCACAGAGCAAAGCTGCTGAGGGAACATCACCTCATGAGAGGCCATCACCACAGAGAGAAGCTGCTGAGGGAACATCACCTCATGAGAGACCATCACCACAGAGCAGGGGCGTAGCTAGGGGTTCAGCCTAGGGGGGGCGAGTGAGGCTAAATGGGCCCCCAACCAACGTTACCCATAGGGAACCCCAGCAGGTGACAAGGATTTTTTTGAATAATAAAGGGAATATTCTTCTACATTTCTTATAGTGAATAAGGATACAGAGCCGTGTAAGAGGCTTCTACATCTGGAATATAGAACCACAAAAAAAGTAAAAGGGCTTAACATTAGAAAAATATAGCTGCCTTCTTCCACAGACAGCACCACTCTTGTCCTCAGTTTGATTCTCCTGGTGGCTGCGACCTGTGGGTGACAACCATCAGCCCTGAAGTTCCAGCAATACATCTGTCTACAGCGGCAGGTATCGGAGGATTGTACTACTGTACTACAACTCCCAGCATACCCTGAGGGCAGCAGACTGTCAACCTGGAGCCCCCCTTCCTCGACCAAGTGCATGCTACTGGTATATATATATGGTATTACCAATAATACCAGTATACAAGGAGGAAATATCGCCACAACCACTACCATCACCACCATATTGTTACTGACTAAATCCTCTATACTAAATCCAATAAAACACAGTACCAGATTACAAGTAACAAATAACACCACTACTTACTGACTAATACCAGCACATACCGACTAATACCAGCACATACCGACTAATACCAGCACATACTGACTAGCACCACTGCTGCAACTGAATAATCCACTGTACACAGAGCAATATCACCTCTTCAAGTCATTTAGCAGTAGCCCCAGCTCTACACAGGTTCTATACACCATATACATTACAGTGCAGATATATTTAGTGACTCACAGGGGACGTCTTCTCTGATCAGAGTTCTTCCCTTTTCATCTTCTTCTCCATCTGCCCTGGGCCGTTATGAGAACTTCTCCGAGCCACGAATCCACAGAATCTGCCAGACAGACATATTAGGCTCCACACTCTGGCACCATCCTCATCTCTCTACACACTGCACATCTGTATTGGCCCCTTTACACCCTTGTTTAGTGGGTAGGCTGACTCTTATAGATGGCTCCCCCCTGTATCCCCCCCCCCTTATAGATGGCTCCCCTCCCCTGTATTCCCCCTTATAGATGGCTTCCCTCCCCTGTATACCCCCTTATAGATGGCTCCTCCTGTATTCCCCCCTTATAGATGGCTCCTCCTGTATTCCCCCCTTATAGATGGCTCCCCCCCCCTGTATCCCCCCCTTATAGATGGCTTCCCTCCCCTGTATTCCCCCCTTATAGATGGCTTCCCTCCCCTGTATTCCCCCTTATAGATGGCTCCCCCCCTGTATCCCCCCCCTTATAGATGGCTCCTCCCCTGTATCCCCCCCCTTATAGATGGCTCCCCTCCCCTGTATCCCTCCCTTATAGATGGCTCCCCCCCTGTATCCCCCCTTATAGATGGCTTCCCTCCCCTGTATTCCCCCTTATAGATGGCTCCCCCCCTGTATCCCCCCCTTATAGATGGCTTCCCTCCCCTGTATCCCCCCCCTTATAGATGGCTTCCCCCCCTGTATCCCCCCCTTATAGATGGCTCCTCCCCTGTATCCCCCCCCCCCTTATAGATGGCTCCCCTCCCCTGTATCCCCCCCCTTATAGATGGCTTCCCTCCCCTGTATTCCCCCCTTATAGATGGCTTCCCTCCCCTGTATTCCCCCTTATAGATGGCTCCCCCCCTGTATCCCCCCCCTTATAGATGGCTCCTCCCCTGTATCCCCCCCCCCTTATAGATGGCTCCCCTCCCTGTATCCCTCCCTTATAGATGGCTCCCCCCCTGTATCCCCCCTTATAGATGGCTTCCCTCCCCTGTATTCCCCCTTATAGATGGCTCCCCCCTGTATCCCCCCCCTTATAGATGGCTTCCCTCCCCTGTATCCCCCCCTTATAGATGGCTCCCCCCCTGTATCCCCCCCTTATAGATGGCTCCTCCCCTGTATCCCCCCCCCTTATAGATGGCTCCCCTCCCCTGTATCCCTCCCTTATAGATGGCTTCCCTCCCCTGTATCCCCCCTATAGATGGCTTCCCTCCCCTGTATTCCCCCCTTATAGATGGCTCCCCCTCCCCTGTATCCCTCCCTTATAGATGGCTCCCCCCCTGTATCCCCCCTTATAGATGGCTCCCCTCCCCTGTATCCCTCCCTTATAGATGGCTCCCCCCCCCTGTATCCCCCCTTATAGATGGCTCCTCCTGTATTCCCCCCTTATAGATGGCTCCCCCCCTGTATCCCCCCTTATAGTTTGCCCCCTGCACAGCAGATTAAAAAAACAAACACACAACTCACCTAACAAGCGCTCCCCACGTCGCTGCTGTCCTCTCTTCTGCCCCCAGCTGATGCGTCCCTCCCTGGGGATTCCCGGGCAGCGCACACATCCGGAAGCTGAGTGTGCGCCCAGAGCCAGGACTTCCGGTACAGGAAGTCCCAGCGACGCGCACTAAGGTTCCTGATACGTGCGCTTCCCTGGGAATCCCCCAGGGAGCGACGCATCAGACAGGGGCAAGATTGCCTCTTGCGGCCGCAAGCAAGACCGTGCTTGCGGTCGCAAGAGAGGCATAAAGGAGGGGGTGGGCTCGGCGGTTCGGGGGGCGTGTGCGGATGCGGAGCGCAGCCTCTTGTGGCTGGAGGCATAACGCTGCCTCCGGCCACAAGAATGATTGACACAGCCAGGAGCCAATGGCTCCTGATGCTGTGTCAATCACATCCTGGCCCAGTCGGAACTGTATGCGCTCATTAGGAGTGCGAGCGCATACAGTTCCGGCCACTACTGATGTGTTAATGCTGTCTGCAAAAGCAATAGCTTTTGCAGACAGCATTAACTGTCTAAGACCTCAGTGGGCCCCTGTCTGAGTGGGCCCGGGGGCGACCGCCTCCCTTGCCCCCCACCAAATTTCGCTACTGCCACAGAGAGAAGCTGCTGAGTGGAACATCACCTCATGAGAGACCATCACCACGGGGAGAAGATGCTGAGGGAACAACATCACCTCATGAGAGACCATTACCACAGAGCAAAGCTGCTGAGGGGAACAAGAGAGATTACCAACAGAGCAGCCAAAGAAAACAGCTGGAGGTGAGAGGAAAAGAGAGACTTTGAGAGACAGTTTGTCAGGTGCCCCCTCAGGAAAGGGCCACACACTTACAGTCAATGGGAATCCTAAAGACAGACACCCTAAGTGGATGGACTTTGCTGTAAAAGGGAGCAGAGTTAACGTAGGCCTCTGCACCCATCTTCCTGAATTCGGGGGGTAAGATTTACTAGGACCCCTGGATACCTCTGGGAGCCGAAAGTTGTGGCCTACGGCCCGGCCCAGTAACCTAAGCAGGAAGCTTCCTAGCAGACTGGGAGGGAACACAGACTCAAGCGCCATTGGGGAAGAGGTCCACAGGATCACAGTGCTCACCAGCGTCCCACACGTACTGACAGAGCAGGATCTGAGGCAGATCATCTCTCCACACACCATCTCTCCACACACCACCAAACTCTCCACACACCATCTCTCCACACACCACCATCTCTCCACACACCACCAAACTCTCCACAAGTACAGTAACCCAGTCAAAGCCGCCAGTATTCACCGCTGTATACCAAAAGACTTTATACCATCTGCACGTCTATCAGTAAAGGAGTTGTTGTTACACTGCCTCCCTCCTTGTCTCCCTGTTGTCCTGGTTATCCTGCCACCCCACCCATTAAGGGCCATTGTACAGGACAGCAGTATTTGGGGTTGGCCCGGGGGAACTACAGGTCCTCCCCACCGACCACCTTACACACAGGTGCAGCACCCCCCCCCCTACAGGAACCGCTCGCAGCAGCCACAGAAGAGAGAGAGAGATACCCAGGGAAGCGCCAGGAGAGTCCCACTGTACCTGCAGAAGCCCTCCTGCCCACCTGTGACCGTGACAAGACCCAGCTATCCTGCAGGTACAGCACACCCTCACTCTGCAGCCCTCAGTGCATCCCCTCCACAGAGGAGCTCAGCGCCACACTCAGGAGAGAATACTACCACCATCATCCTCTCCTCATTCCTACGATATTCCAATTCCTGGCTCACGCAGTCATGCAGGATAGACGGGAGAGGAAGAGGAGGAGCCCGACTTGCCACATGCAGGTAGACTGGAGAGGAGCTGGCTTGGCTGATTGCATGCAGGATAGACTGGAAAGGAAGAGGAGCCGGCTGCACATGCAGGATAGACGGGAGAGGAAGATGAGCCGGGCTGATGCATGCAGGATAGACTGGAGAGGAAGATGAGCTTGGATGATGCATGCAGGATAGATGGGAGGAGATGAGCTTGGCTGAGCATGACAGAATTGACTGCGAGAGGAAGAGGAGCCTGGCTGCTGCATGCAGAATAGACTGGAGGGAAGATAAGCTTGGCTGATTCATGCAGAATAGAATGGAGAGAAGGGAGCCTGGCTGCTGCAGCCAGGATAGACTGAGAGGAAGATGAGCTTGGCTGATGAATACAGGATATACTGGAGAGGAAGAGGAACCTG
>NW_027210250.1:87500-89513 GCF_027789765.1 Dendropsophus ebraccatus | reverse complement strand
ATAGAGGCCGTTGATTTTCTATGGGAATTGCAGAAATGACTTCTAAGCCTCAAAATAATGACTTTTTTTCCTAAGGTGGTAGGAATGAAACTCAGTGCGGGCTGGATGGGGTCCCCCCTGGGCACCGCAGACCTAAGCTTGTTTAACTCCTACCTCTTAAAGGGACCGAGAAAAAATGACCTTTTCTGCACTCCAATGTAAGTCAATGGGGCGATTTTTTGGCTATGTGCTAGAAATGAAATTCAGTGCGGATTGGATGACAGGCACCCTAGGCACCCAGGATCGGCTTTAGTTTCACGTGTATCTCTTAAGCCGGCAGAGAAAACCCACCTGATATGCGCTCCACACAATTGAATAGAGACGCCGTTGATTTTCTATGGGAATTGCAGAAATGACTTCTAAGCCTCAAAATAATGACTTTTTTTCCTAAGGTGGTAGGAATGAAACTCAGTGCGGGCTGGATGGGGTCCCCCCTGGGCACCGCAGACCTAAGCTTGTTTAACTCCTACCTCTTAAAGGGACCGAGAAAAAATGACCTTTTCTGCACTCCAATGTAAGTCAATGGGGCGATTTTTTGGCTATGTGCTAGAAATGAAATTCAGTGCGGATTGGATGACAGGCACCCTAGGCACCCAGGATCGGCTTTAGTTTCACGTGTATCTCTTAAGCCGGCAGAGAAAACCCACCTGATATGCGCTCCACACAATTGAATAGAGACGCCGTTGATTTTCTATGGGAATTGCAGAAATGACTTCTAAGCCTCAAAATAATGACTTTTTTTCCTAAGGTGGTAGGAATGAAACTCAGTGCGGGCTGGATGGGGTCCCCCCTGGGCACCGCAGACCTAAGCTTGTTTAACTCCTACCTCTTAAAGGGACCGAGAAAAAATGACCTTTTCTGCACTCCAATGTAAGTCAATGGGGCGATTTTTTGGCTATGTGCTAGAAATGAAATTCAGTGCGGATTGGATGACAGGCACCCTAGGCACCCAGGATCGGCTTTAGTTTCACGTGTATCTCTTAAGCCGGCAGAGAAAACCCACCTGATATGCGCTCCACACAATTGAATAGAGACGCCGTTGATTTTCTATGGGAATTGCAGAAATGACTTCTAAGCCTCAAAATAATGACTTTTTTTCCTAAGGTGGTAGGAATGAAACTCAGTGCGGGCTGGATGGGGTCCCCCCTGGGCACCGCAGACCTAAGCTTGTTTAACTCCTACCTCTTAAAGGGACCGAGAAAAAATGACCTTTTCTGCACTCCAATGTAAGTCAATGGGGCGATTTTTTGGCTATGTGCTAGAAATGAAATTCAGTGCGGATTGGATGACAGGCACCCTAGGCACCCAGGATCGGCTTTAGTTTCACGTGTATCTCTTAAGCCGGCAGAGAAAACCCACCTGATATGCGCTCCACACAATTGAATTAGAGACGCCGTTGATTTTCTATGGGAATTGCAGAAATGACTTCTAAGCCTCAAAATAATGACTTTTTTTCCTAAGGTGGTAGGAATGAAACTCAGTGCGGGCTGGATGGGGTCCCCCCTGGGCACCGCAGACCTAAGCTTGTTTAACTCCTACCTCTTAAAGGGACCGAGAAAAAATGACCTTTTCTGCACTCCAATGTAAGTCAATGGGGCGATTTTTTGGCTATGTGCTAGAAATGAAATTCAGTGCGGATTGGATGACAGGCACCCTAGGCACCCAGGATCGGCTTTAGTTTCACGTGTATCTCTTAAGCCGGCAGAGAAAACCCACCTGATATGCGCTCCACACAATTGAATAGAGACGCCGTTGATTTTCTATGGGAATTGCAGAAATGACTTCTAAGCCTCAAAATAATGACTTTTTTTCCTAAGGTGGTAGGAATGAAACTCAGTGCGGGCTGGATGGGGTCCCCCCTGGGCACCGCAGACCTAAGCTTGTTTAACTCCTACCTCTTAAAGGGACCGAGAAAAAATGACCTTTTCTGCACTCCAATGTAAGTCAATGGGGCGATTTTTTGGCTATGTGCTA